>NC_090936.1:20358177-20629898 GCF_040938575.1 Ambystoma mexicanum | reverse complement strand
GTTTTATTTCATCAGGAGCTAGTTTATAGGCCACTACCCTTTAGAAGGCTGTTCGGGAAGCACAGGTCTAGACTGAGATCTCTCCCGGGGGATAGGATGGGGTAGCTGAGAGGAGGAGGGGAGGAGGAATAGGAAATTCTGGTCAGGGTTTGCATGTCAATGGGATAACCAAATAGTGCCTATGGCTGTGTGCTCCCCCCACCCCCCCCCGACCCTCCCATTCTCCTCCCTTGTCTTCCCAGGAGAATAGTTTTGGCTTATAGGTGGCATTTCCAGGCCACCAAACAGGCAAAACTAAAAAAGGACTCATTCCGGTGCAGCAGGAATGTAGGCCGATGCCCAACTGGTTTTAGTGCTGGCTATTAAATGACACTAGAGCCCCATCTACGCAGCAAAACTATTGCAATGGAGTACGAGAGAGAGAGAGAGAGAGAGAGAGAGAGAGAGAGAGAGAGAGAGAGAGAGAGAGAGAGAGAGAGAGAGAGAGAGAGAGAGAGAGAGAGAGAGAGAGAGAGAGAGAGAGAGAGAGAGAGAGAGAGAGAGAGAGAGAGAGAGAGAGAGAGAGAGAGAAAAAGCATGGCGAGTGGGTGTTTCGTTATTTACCCACCCACTGACTGGCCATTCCAAACCCTCCACGACTTCCAATCCCGCCCCGTAAACATCCTCCCAGGAGCTCTTGGAGCTAGCTAACAAGCAATGAGATCAGACTTTGTGGTGTGATGGCCTGCCAGTGTTATTTCAAGGCAGTCTTCAGCGAGTTAATCAATGAATTGCAGCTATAAACATGCTACTGGTGTAATAAAATCTCTTAACCAACTGTGCCTTTAGTCACTTCCTTTATAAGCCATATGTCGAAACAAGCACTGTCAGAGCCAAATGGTTTCGCTTGTGTATAGGTATTACATAGGCATTTGCCAGGCATTGTGGGATGTTTTAACCCACTAGGCTCTGCCCTGCGACATCCCTGTGTGCTGATGGTGCAAAAACCATCAAAATGGCCGCAAAAGCCCTATGCGCACCAAAACCTATGAAAATTGCGCTTTGAAACCGGAAAAGATGTCTGCCAAATCTACTTTGCCTGTTGTCAGTAGTGGAAAGGAGACCTCACTGCTGAAACATGTTACTGGGCTGCCCACCAAGTAAAAAAGAAACTACATTAAAGGCAGTGCTTTATTGAAAGAAACCCAGAAATTGCTCTTAAATCCCTTTTTCTTGATTGCTGAAAATACAAAATACCGGTCCAAAACACCACAAAACATCCAATATCGCTGCTGGGTGTTACCCGCCACTTCATTTAAGGAATCTATGTGAACACACAATGTCAGGAAAAGTGGAATCTATCAGAATATCCACAGTGAAAAGTGTGCCTGCCTGTGAAAATCGGTCAAAATATGGGCACAGCTGTCATTAGTTGCATCAGAAGCTTAAACTTGTGCAATTGAAGTCAAATGTCTGAGAATTAAGTGACCCATTATCAAAAGTAATATAGGTTGCAACTATTTAATCTTGCAAGTTTGATTTTAAAGCAAGAAAAATGTAAGCAATTGACTGAGAATTTAAGCTGAACTCAAAGTCACCAAACCAGTTCCCCCCCCAGTGTTCCCCCCCAACAAAAGGCATCGATCCTGCTTCCCACCAAAGCCAGGAACTTACACCTTTGTGTTGATTAAATCAGGGGAGGGGATCTTGGGCTGCTGCAGCAGAAGTGGACAATGGACCTTCCTTGGCTGAAAGGATATGCAGATTGTGAAGTGTCAAGAGTTGTCTCTCTCAGAAGGAAGGGGGCGGGATTGCTCTTGAGCTGCAAGAGATGAGACGGGGACAGACACTTTTGTTGATTCACAAAGCACAGAAAGCATATTTTTGAAAAAGACTGAAAGGACTGTGCGAATTTGTAAAAATTATAGAACAGCATTGTTAATGTGATTTTGTGTGCACATTTTAAGAGGACCCAGAACTCTGTGCCAAGTTCTGAGAAGGCACAGTGAAAAGTTGAGTTTTGTAGCAATTGTATTTATGTCAGAAGCATGAAACCTCCTACGATTATGCCCATATACTATGCGCACATTGGACAAATTTGATAGTGTCCCGGACAAAAAGTGCAAAAAATGTGTCAAATCCAGACCCAAGACCTCACAGCTACGGGGCTTGGAAGAATATTTGCTCCACAAAATATGGGATCTATGTATGTTATTGGTATTAAGATTGTACACATGTAAAGATTATATCAAAAAATAGATTTTATGTGCAAAAGCCAAACGGGAGGATGTTTTGCCTCATAAAACCACATCATCATGACATTCTGTTTTCCCCTCCAATCAAGGGTGAGAGCAGACTCTAGCCAATAGACTACCTAGGGGGTGCGCCTAGGATAATTCAGCTTACCCACCCCTTTATCAAAAGCAAATAGAGACAGCTGAGGACTCAGAAAAGACACTGATCCACTCACCATCTCGAATTTGGCAAAGTACTCTGAAGGAGATCCATCCATACTCCTTGTTCCAGACCACAGAAACTTTTCAAGCAGAAAGGCTCAGAGCATAGCTGAACCACTTTCAGCTGGGCCTAACTTCCAGAAACCATCCCTCAAATTAAAGGGAAACCAAAGAAGCAGCCAGGCTGTGCTGTAACTGCTTGCCTGCCAAAGAATTATCTTCATAACCAGAAGGGCAGATTAAACCCCGTCTGGTGCCATGCTGTGCAGACCAGAGAGCCATTGCAGATCCAGTCCAGTGCTGTGCAGTGTAGACCAGAGCGCCTTGCTGATCGCTGAACCAGACCAGTCCGGTGTGCCCAGCAGTCCTGTCCCAGAAATCCCTGACCAGATCCCTTATAGTTTTTCCCGCAATCGCGCTTACCGCGCGCGCAAAAAGTTTGCCACAAATTTTTCGTTTGGCCAAAATCTAGAACGTGTAAAACAACTTTTCATTGCACCCGACCTCAAAATTAAGTTTTCAACTTGCCTATTACCCTCAAATAATTTCTAGTGTGTGTCTGGAACCATATAAAGCGGCTCCCATTATAATTTCAATAGTTTCAGTGAATTAAATCAATTTTCAGTCTTTTACCCATTTAATTCAAAAGCCAACTTTAAAACCGTGTTGACAGTTTTGCAATTATTCCTGTTTCTTTCTGGCATTTGCTGGGGGGGAAATTGGGATTGATATATTTGCTTGAATTCTGCATTCCTGAAACCGGTTCTCTCTCCTTCTAGCTCTTTATATTGCATATTGGGGGGATTGAGGGGTGTGCAGGGGCAAAGAGTAACCACATTGCATTTGATTTGAACACACACCCACAAAAGTGTTATTGCTGTGCTGCATTGTTTTTGCCCATCATTACTCCTTGTGATTAAAGAGATTGTTTAGCGTAACATCACCCCATTGGTGATTAGTGTATGAGAGAGAGAGAGAGAGAGAGAGAGAGAGAGAGAGAGAGAGAGAGAGAGAGAGAGAGAGAGAGAGAGAGAGAGAGAGAGAGAGAGAGAGAGAGAGAGAGAGAGAGAGAGAGAGAGAGAGAGAAACACGTGTCATCCATATGGGCAGAACATATATTAAATAAATTAAGAAAATATACTTGAAGAAATTAGACTACGTACTTTTATTCACTTACATCAGAAATTTGGCGCAAAGAGGTGTAGGCACAAACAAACTACTGCTTACTTTACAAACGGAGCTGAGGGACTCTATGTCTCCGTGTTGACCTAAATCCTTGCGACACAAGAATAAAATAATAAAATAAGAAAACCATTGCCAACCTTAATAGTACTAACATACGGGTCGCGAGAGTACACCTTATGAGATCCCCACTCAAGAAGTTCCTCACTCAGTAGAGATAGATAGAGATAGATAGAGATAGATATATAGAAACACAAATATTTTTACTTTGCAAACCAGCCTGCTTCCTGGTTCAGTGCGACCGGTGGGGTGGGGGGGGTATTCCAAGAGAGGGGCGTGATATAAGTGGTGCATTGTTCAGAATAAAAACTTAGACACAAATAATTAAGGGTTTCAGTTGCGCATCCCACGCTGGGCATTGACTTAGGTGAAGTGCCGGATTGAAATCACTTACAGCACTTTATGTGCCAGGGTACCGGCACCATTTTGCCCCGGATACCATCATATTACCAGCTAGAACCTTATGGCATTTCTGCCATCAGCCATTCTGAACACTTGTGTCATCCGGCAGAGGGCAGACCGTGCCGGCCGCCCCCTCTCCCATTGGGGGCATTGCAGTGGTGCTGGCATTGCCGATTAGGACCCACATGTACGACATGGAGGCAAAGAAAGTCAGAAATCAAGACCAGATGCGAACAGTGTGATGGGGCCCAGTAGGGACCAAGAGGTCTTGACCAGCCCACACCACACCCAGACCTACAAGATGGCAGAACCGTTGCAGGACTGTTCTTGCAAAGCACACACTGGCAGAGGGGACGGGGCATGGTGCTAACATACTGGTAGGGGACTTGTCTTTCTTTTTTAGAACCCTATGGCCCTCGCCGCCACTGGGAGGAGAAGCTGAAGCGGTCTTGCATGAGCTGAACACGCAAGGGGCGCTTATAACATCTCTAGTGCTGCGAGGCAGGCGCTTGCCTCTTATAATGGAACACTGGTTAGACAGAGGTTAAGGAGGAGGTTGGTTAGGCAAAACAGTCCCCCCTTTATGCCCTCTTCCCGCCCCCAACCTGCTCATGATAACTGCCGGTCGGCCAGCTCAGAGGGTTAATTTCTCGCTGCTGTGATGTGCGTCTAAGCTGCAGCTCACTGGCTTGAAACCAGTCCTGGCGACTCATCCTTTCACCCTTTCCTAAGTGCTAAATTTAGCACGATTGAATTAAGCAATTCATGCTGCATTAATACTATTGTGACCGCCTCACACCCACGCAGCTCATAAAAGGGGGTGACAAAAATTTTGAAAACACGAATAACGTCCCTAAACCATCAGACAAAGCAACACATCCGCACGGCGCAGGGCCCCTCCATCCACACAGCGCAGGACCCCCACCCATCCGGACAGCGCAGGACCCCACCCATCCGGACAGCGCAGGACCCCACCCATCCGGACAGCGCAGGACCCCACCCATCCGGACAGCGCAGGACCCCACCCATCCATACTTAAAACATTGGGTTTTCACAGGGCCCTACGATTAACCGAGATCATTCAGCCGAAATGTGGGGAGGTCTGAAGAGAATCGATGGAGGGTTCTGTGGCAGGAGCGATGGAACCGCTCACCCCATCTTCCCTACACTAAAGACGCAGGGTTGAAGATCAAAGTTTACCCGCACAAGATCAAAGCCCCCACCCGCACTGCCAGTCTCCTCCTCCGTCATTTGACCTATAAAGCGAGTGCCAGTTGCTGCCACTTCATTCCCCCTTCCACTTCTGCCACAGACTCCCACACTGATACAGCCCTTACTAACCTTCAACTCTCCCATCTCCAACACTCTGGCCATCTTTACCACAGTCATGAAGATCTGCAGGACGCCTGCTTCCGAGCACAACTCCTGGTACGACTCCTACCTGGCGGCTCTGAAACGCAAGTGCAGCGCTGCTGAGCAGAAGTGGCAGGCTTCCAGCACATCCTGTGATAGACGGGCCTGCCGCTTGCTCCAAAGGCAATAGAGACGCTCCAAGCCCGCATCTCTGGGGCCACTACCACGGCTGAAGTGTTCCAAATCTGCAAGGAACTTTCCAATCCCACTGCAGTCTCCACTTCTCCTCTGACTTCCCTGGCGTCTCACTTCATCACTAAAACTCGGGAAGCCCTGACCTCACTCTCCTCTACACCCCTCCCTGCTCCCTCAGGCCTCACTTGGCCCCCTTCCCCCTTATTCTACTCTTTCTCGCCCATATCACTGGATGAGGTCTCTAGACAAGTCCTCTATGAAAGTCTCTTCCAAACTGGTGCTCCGCTGCTCCTCCAGAACTATCAAGGGCAACATTGCCACCCCTGCTCCAGCCTTGGCTGATTTCTGCAATCACTCTTTGCCACTGGAACCTTCCCGCTACTCACCAAGCACTCCCATGTGCACCCTCTCCTCAAAAAGCCTTGTGCCAACCCTTCCTGTCTGGCCAACTACCGCCCTATCTCCATTACCCCCTTCCTGGGCAAACTCTTGGAGAAGCTGGCCATCTCCCAGCTTATATGCCACACTGAATCTGTTGGTTATCTCCACGACCACCCACCAGTCTGGCTTCAGAGTTGCCAGAGGCATGAAAACTGCACTCCTGAAACCCAGTGAAAACTTGCTCTCTAATCTCGATTACAACTATCCTTTCGGTCTCATCCTTCTCGACCTTTCCTCTGCCTTTGATACAGTCAATCATGCCACCCTTACAAATGTGCTCTGCAATTCCTTTGGCATCACAGATCTGGACTGGTTGACCTCCTTCCTCTCTGACTGACCTTCATTAGCTTCAACTAGGCCCCTTTCCCTCCTCTTAATCTCCACCTTTGGTGTCCCTCAGGACTCTATCCTCTCACCTTGGCTCTTCAACATCTACCTTGCCCCTCTAGCCCATGTGATCTCTGCCTCTCTCTTCACTTCCAGTGTAATGCGCACGACACAACTCTCCTTCAAGCTTCCCTCCCTGCCACCCCCTCTTCCTCTCCCATTCCTGACCTTGTCTGCTATTCAGGCACGATGCACTGATAACCAGCTATGCTTTAATGCTAGTAAAACTGAGATTCTCTCATTGGGACCACATCACCATCTTTCCCTCCTACCTTCTGGCCAGCCTCCATGGGCCCCCCTACCCTCACCCTTCTTTGAGGCAAAAAACCTTGGTGTCATCTTTGACTCCTCTCTCTCTCCTCCTCATCTCACATCACTGACCTTGTCAAGAAGGCCCACTATCACCTGCACCTCATCAGAGTTATTCTCCCTTTCCTCTCCTTCCCCGGAAAAGCAGTGTCTCCAGAGCTCTGGTTCTCTCCAGGCTGGACTACTGCAACCGCCTCTTCCTCAATCTGCCCAACTCCTCCCTTCACACCCTTCAACTCATCCAGAACAGGACTACAAGACTTCTACTTGGCCTCAAGCCCAGGGGCCGCATCTCTCCACTGGGTCCCAGTGGCTGCAAGGGTTAAGTTCAAGACCCTCTGCATCATCCACAAGGCTTTCTGGGACCTGGGACTTTGCTACATCCAACTCTCTCTCCCTAAATACCACCCCGCTAGAGCCCTTCGGTCCTCTAGCTCAACTCTCTAAAAAGAGGTTTCATCCAAGGCCGAAACTATTATGGCAGTCAAAACGAAGACCAGTTGAAAAATACTGATAAACTGATAAGTGAGGACGTGTATACATGGAATTCCTATCATTATAATTATTTATTGAGCGCTGGCCCAGCTTCAGGGAACATGGCAGCGCTTCTACAAGTCATAGGCAAGGGAAGCCGAACAAAAGTCAGCCGGGATCCAAAACAAAAAGGGGGTACGGGTGTGGAGATGGGGATGGGGCAATTTGGCAGCAGGGGATCGAGGGCTAACGGGGGAGGAAACGACGGGTGCAGATCATGCAGTCACAGGTTGGGTGGGGAGCGGAGGTGGTGCACACACTCGAGGAGGCAACAGGCAAATAATCCATTCACGGCTCCAGCCTCACAGACTGCATAACATTCATACTTATACTAACCTTCAACACACAAACTCGGTCCTTTCAGAGTCATACGTTTCTTTGATTTACATTTCTCACCGTCACCCTATGTGTTGAATTTCCCAAAAAACCATGCCCGCGATTAAGTTCCTCGAAGGACTCTGCAGTGGCAGAGGTGTGGGGGCCAGAGACCTGGCCTAGGCCCCTTTATGCTTCACAATAATGTTGGCCTTCTCTGAAGCCGAGCCGTACTTGCTGTATGCAATAAGAGGGCCTTCCCCCTGTTCAGAATCATCACAGCCATGACAAGAGGGCCTCTGCTAGTGCGTGTGTGCCCATTTATTTTTAGTTAGGGAAAGCAAGTGGTGCCGAGACGTGTTTCGCACTACAGAAGCGCTCCGTCAGGGCTTACAATGCTGCCGCTGTGTTCTTGCTGGGGGTTCTTGGAAGTCTGGTATTTCTGGCAAGTTTGGAGCTTCTTGTGGGGTGAGTGAAGAATGCGACATTCTTCAACCACACAGGAGCCTGCTGCAGATTGGGAGAAGGTGTGAGAGGGAAAAACAACATGCCACTACATCTTACAAATAAGGCATTCCAAAAATGTATTTAAAGCATCTTAAGTATGTGAGAGATGGTGTTGGAGATGGTGGTGGCCCTACAGAGAACTGCAGGCAAAGGGGAGAGCAGTGCAGTGCTGTACAGTGCGTGGGTAGCCGGCATTCAGGCTGGCATCTTTTAACAGTAGCGCAGTAATGCGAGGTCTGTGCGTCGGTACGTGCCACCATTGGAATTAGTCCTTGGTCAGGTGTTGTTCAAAGAGCCATGTTTTTCATGCTTACAAAGAGTTGGGGTGGGGTTGTGCAAGATGTCTGAAACAAACTTACAATTTTTAAAACAATGCAAGGTACAGGCACAGGTGATGGGGTCTGGAATCTACTTATTCTCCCTTCACTCCCCCCCCTTACTTAAATAATTAGCATCAACCACGCGGCGAGACATGTATCCTCGCAACAACCCATTGCAGGCTTACGGGGGTCTCATACTTGGGTAGCTGGGTGTGCTTCCCCATCCCAAGTGCACTCATTTACAGCTATTCCGTAAGCTTAATAAGGCAACCAAGCGCTGGAAGCCCTCAGCCCTCTGCTCCTACATGCATGCATGCATGCCAACCAAGCCACCAAGTGCTGGAAGCTCTCAGCCCTCTGCTCCTACATGCATGCATGCATGCCAACCAAGTCACCAAGTGCTGGAAGCTCTCAGCCCTCTGCTCCTACATGCATGCATGCATGCCAACCAAGCCACCAAGTGCTGGAAGCTCTCAGCCCTCTGCTCCTACATGCATGCATGCCAAGCCACCAAGTGCTGGAAGCCCTCGGCCCTCTGCTCCTACATGCATGCATGCATGCATGCATGCCAACCAAGCCACCAAGTGCTGGAAGCTCTCAGCCCTCTGCTCCTACATGTGCATGCCAACCAAGCCACCAAGTGCTGGAAGCCCTCAGCCCTCTGCTCCTACATGCATGCATGCATGCCAACCAAGCCACCAAGTGCTGGAAGCTCTCAGCCCTCTGCTCCTACATGCATGCATGCCAACCAAATCACCAAGCGCTGGAAGCCCTCAGCCCTCTGCTCCTACATGCATGCATGCATGCCAACCAAGCCACCAAGAGCTGGAAGCTCTGTCCTCTGCTCCTGCACCAATGCATACATGCATGCAGGGCCACCAAGCACTGGATACTCAGTCCTCTGGTTCTGCACCAAAGCATGTATGCCTCACAAGCCACCAAGGCCTGAGATGCTTTCAACCCCACCACCCTGAGCCCTGCCAACTTCAATCCTCTGATGCCCAACATACTGCCAACATCAAATTCCTTTATGCATGCACGACCCCAGAAACTGGATACTTGTGTTCCACTAATCCTTGGATCTTTCCTCAGCCCCCGATTCCCCAAAACTGAATAACCACCGCCACCACGCTTTTATATGGCGCTTCATGTCAGATTCCACCCATTTCCAAGCGGTATGACACTGTACATTTCCCCGGCACGAGAAAGTCGAAATCACTGGACGTTCATGCACCACTAGAAAGAAAAAAAACATTGTCCAAAACAAAGAACTGCAAGCGGCAACAACAATAGTCAACAGGTCAAGCCGCAACCTTTCCCTGGACTAAGTCCCCAACACAGACAAGATCCGCCCCATCCATGATGCACTTCAGGAAGGAACTGAATTTCATTTCATTTATTTGCATTTTTAAAGCGCACAGCTGCCCTCGGGCATTGTGGCGCTGTTACAAGAGATTGTACTTGGCATAGGGGAATATAACGAAAACAATAGGAATAAGTTTACAGACATAGGTAACATTCCGAAGTTACATGGGAACAGTGAGCGTAGGTACAGTTGTAGATTACAGCCATTATTCACATTGAAGTGGTGTTTTAAGTACGATTCACTTAAATAAGGTGGTTTTCAGCGCCTTTCTGAAGGCCATGAGGGATGTTTCAGCTCTAAGTTTGGGAGGTAAAGAGTACCAGGATTTTGGAGCTAGAACTTCGAAGCTCGAACCGCCAGCTTTGGCTCTGTTGAAGTTGGGGACAGAGTTGGTTTGCGTACAGGTCCCTTTTGGGTCCGAGTGTCTGCACTTGTATTTGTTCGGATAGATAGCTGGGAGCAGATTGGGCTATGCCTCTATGGGTAATAGTGAGGATCTTGAACTGGATGCGCTCTTTGACTGGGAGCCAGTGGGCATTTTGTCTTGCTATGGATATGTGCTCCCTCCTGGGAATACTGAGGGCTGCTCTCAGTGCGTTGTTCTGTGTGATTTGAAGTCTATTCATGTTTTGAAGACCCCACTATTCACTGATTGCTCCACTCAACCCCGATTCTCCCCCTCTGGAGCTACCCCTCTGCCACTATTCACCCCACCTCCTCTGCTACCCCCGGATCTTACTTGTAAACCCCCGGGGAGGGGAGGTCCCCCTTGCCACGTGTGCAGCGGCCCCCCCCACTGCTTCCCAGCTAAGTTGCCAGTTCATAAACCTCAAAATAAAAACAATATCAAAAGGGATTCGAACCTGTGACTGCAGCTTGCACTCAGATGAAGGGTGCAAGCGCTCAACTCGCTGAGCTTTCCTGCCTGTATGCCAGTGCCCAATCCTCAGCTGCACCACCACCCTGAAAGCCCCCAAACCCTCAAACATATATGCCCATTCTCCACATGCGCCCCCGCCTCAAATGCCCGAGCCCTGTAATGGAATTTGGTAATGGGTTATTTATAGCGTGCTTAATACCCAGGAGGTTTCTAAGCGCGGACCCAGGTATTGAACCTGTGTTCCTATGCACCATCTTGCTTCCAAGGTGAGCGCATTGCCCCAAAGCTATCCTCCCCAGAATGCACACCCTTGCAGATTTTCCGCATTCAAGCTTATCTACCACCTTCCCTGCATGCACCAGCCCTTAGATTTCCCCACCTAGCACCTTGCGCTATCAACCCCTGAGTCGCCCCCAACCCCAGATCTTACATATCCTCAAACACCACAATCACGTTGGACTCAAACCCTCATAGCGCCTTGAATGATGCGCCAACCAATCATGCCTAGGGTAACCAGATGACCCCCCAAAAATAATTTCTGCCACTATAACAGAGCATCCACCCTGATGCACTAGTCCTGCATCACTAAGCGCCCGGTTGACACCCTGCATCCTCAAGTGGTCAGACCGAGAGCTAAAGCGTTCTCTAGGCAGACCTAAACACTTAGCTCACATGTGAATCCATAGTGAGGCTCTACTCGGATTCCACTGAACCATACGTCACCCGCAAAAGTGACAGGCCCTCCCACTCCACCATGAGCGGTGAATGCTTGATGCTGTGCACTTATTTAATTTGCATTAGTAATGTCTGGGGCACGTCCCTACCACACTTTGTAACCCACGTGCCTGCCCCAGGACAAAGGTGGTCAAGCAAGCCAAGCAAGCATTGGCATTGCCAACACTTCTGGCTTTGCCGTTCACTTGGGAGAGGCCTTTGCCAGGCGCCGTTGCAATTATACTAACAAGCCATTAATGGTAGCAGCTACAAAATGATGGCTTTGCCAATGCTCGCTTTGAACGACACTTCAGTCGGCACGCCCTTGCCCCGCTTACAAATGAAGCGCGGTCGGCACACCTGCCTAACATATTTGCATTACACCAGGAGTGCATTTAAAAGTCTAATTAAGCCACTACTTCTCAGAAGACTGCTGTGAAAGGTCACTGGCAGGCACTTGCAATCACAACCAAAAGTTTGATCTTACTGCTTGATAGAGCTGGCTCCAAGAGATCCCAGGAGGGTGGGTTTTGGGCAGCAAGGGTCAGGTAGTCGGTGGGAATGGCCACCTGGATTGTTTTTAAATAATAATAACGAAGATACTATTAATTCCATGTACACAACTCTTGACGTCCCCCCTTTGGCTGGGATTTCGCAAATGGTCTCCGTTTTGACCATTTTAATTTTTATTTTATTATTCAGGACTACCATCACCTCAGAATCGCTCCACCCTTCAGTTAGATTTCTCCATTTCCTGTAAACAACCAAACACCCCCCAGAAGCGGTCTCCCCCTAATATTACAGCTCCCTCCAAGTTGAACCCCAACGCAATCGTTTCGGTTTTTAGGGTGGCCAGTTAGGAAGAGATGGAAAAACATTACAAAACTATGCATTCCCCCCCCCCCCTCCCAGCTCTGGCCCAGTGACCCTGTAGCCCAGCGGGGCCAGAGCCAATTGTGGCACAAGTGGTTTCTACTTTTAATGCCCGCATTTAATGTTTTCCACAGAACCAGATACTAACCGTTTCTTGTGGCAAAAGGGCATTTTTCTAAAAATGCAGGGGGCATTAATGTTCTGTAAACCTTCCAGTCACTCCTCGTCTTCTACAGAGCAGGAGGCACCCGGTAACTAAGCTGCAGGCATTTCCCTCTGCCCCCCATCACGCCTTCCAGCGCCAGGAACTAGCCTCACCCCAAACTTGGGAATCCCCCCGCCCCCTCCAATCAACCCTGCTTAGGACAACGTCAGGCCAGCTCGGTGTCAGGAAAACCTTGGGAGCACACTCTTCAAACAGATCCGATAGAGTAGACTAACCTGCTAGTGCTTCCCCCCCCCGCCCTCCCTATTAGCGCCATGAGGCCCCTTCGGTGCGCTCTAGAAGTAGGAAGTAGCAGAACACAACTCGCTGCGCTGACTCCAGTTCTATCGGGTGCTTTCCATTTACTACTCCTCACGAAAAAAAGGCCAGAAAAGTTATGCGCATGCAAGAAAAATACGGATTTGATATTTTAAACGTGCGGCAAATGTCATATTTTGCGTATGTACCTTGTACTTTAATTCACTTGAAGGGCCCTCGGTGCCGGTCACAGCCGCTCAGAAACGCCGTTTTTTGCAGCATCCGGACAGACGGACACTACCAAAGACAGCCTGCAAGTAATGGCTGATGGCAGGAGAGGCCGAGAGGGCCGTTGCCGGAGCAGCCTTTTAAGGTGAATCGTGCATACAGAGCACGCCCTCCCCTGCCCCCCACCCAGCCTTTTAGCAGGGCATTCACACGAGCTGCACTAATCAAAGACACATTCTGCCCCCCTAGCAACATGGAAAAGGCTGCAAATGGCTACAATGAGAACTCCTGGGGCCGTTATTAGCCTGGGAACTTCCGAGTGGGGGCTCCAGTTTGACTCCAGCATCTTGGCAGGAAACCATATGCCGAGGAAACACGTCACGGCATCAGAAGCACAGCCTAGACAGTCATTTTAGACGATTTCCCCCCAACAAGCTAAGGGGTCATCCGGCAAAGAGCAATCGCTGGGAGTTGGCAATGAAGCAAGATGTCGCGATTACTGCCCCTCAGATCAGTCACGGCGACATCCCAGGTTGCATTTCCTAGCTAGAATTATGCATGCCCCCCCACCACCAGCTTCCCTTGCCCCACCTACACCAATCTGCCAAACACTCATTTATTTCACTTACTCTCGAAAGGGAAATCCAAGACTCTAAACTGACTCGCATAAGAGGAAGTCTTTGTGCAAGGCACCCCACAAAAGAGTTGCTTTTATTGCGACGCCATTTTTATCATGAAAAAGAGATAAGGCCCGGTGATTTAGTTATTAGCCCGCGGTTACACACCATTCCCTACTTGCTAGTAGTCATTTCTCACTTAGCCACAGGCTAGCGCAAACGTCGATGTCTGCACCATGCTTTCAATAAATCTGACGTGCAAAGCACCAAATCACGTGATAAGTCAACCCGACAACATACAAGACATGTTCAGAGAAACAGGTTAGGCAAACTAAGTGTGACTCACTCTAAAAGGGAAAACGAGCACAAACGTGAATGGGTCTCTGCAAATGAGTAGCAGGAAATCCAGAAAAATATATGGTTTACACATGCATCCGTTGCTCTCCATGGAGAAATGGAAAGCAGCAAAACAACAGCATAAAAGTTAAGAACCAAGCCCCACTGATTTACCACGAGCAACTAGATTTGAAATTGACTAACTTGATTAGAAAAACAAATAGCCATATATCATTTACTTGGGGCCTAGCATGAGAGATACAACAGCATAAACCTGAACCGGGAAGACAATGATGGCAACATAGCTCAGTGGGTTGAGGGCCTTCTGCAGAGAGGGTCACAGGTTTGAATCTATGCAGCGTGGACATGAGCATGCCTGCTTCGGAGGTCACTCTTCCTAACCAATCAATGGCGTGCAGAGATCACCACACTTTGGGGAGTGTGTGCTGTGAACACATCCTGGCACTGTGCACCCGCAGCAGTCCCACTGCGCGGCAACAAAGAAGGGCACATGCCAGTCTAGCCGCTTACACATTTCCGCCAGGGGCGTGGCTGTCAGCCAGAATAATTGGCGGGAAATGTTAACTGGAAATTTGGGGGGGGGCAGTAGACAGATGTTTTTTAGCCACACACTAGTCTCCATAGAAAGTAACACCTCAATTGCCAGTCAAGCTATTAATGTTGGTGAAGCGGGCACTTAACGCACACCCATTTCTAAAAACTATATAGAAACCAAGCTCCTTTGCTGTCCGAGGTCCGAACGAACATGTTCTGCCGTTTTAGTATTTTAGCTCATGTCATTTTGTTCCCCTTCGCAATCGGTTTATATGCAGTAAAATTCACATAAAAGCGTCACCGAGGGCACAGTTGTCCTTCGACAACTGCAAATGAAAACATGGCAGCCGCCTTCGACTGCCGCCAGCCACGACAGCTCGGACCTTGAAGCACAGCGCCTACAAGTATTCCCCTGCACACTAGGGTAGATATCGGGGGTCAACTGGCCTCCCAAATGCAGAGTCCCCATAAACTAAAGGTCAATATTATCCCAGGGCCAGACCACAGGTGGCTGGCCAAGACATTCTGGCTTCTGGGCGACTTCCCACAACCTTGGCAGAGTAAAATGGAGCACCACTCGGTGTGTTTGGGGCAAGATCTTCCCAAGGTGAAAGATGAAACCAACATGCACCCGCGTGCTCAGGTTATTGAAGCAGCGGAGCAAAGCAGCCCAACTGCTCATCCCTTGAAGTTCTGGAATTTCTAGTTGAGCCTGGTGGAACCACCCTGAGCCCAACAGCACCGGATCAGGGCTAAAAATGTCAAGGTTCAACCTGCTAGCCAACCATAAAGAGTCATTAGCCACCTGGAGTGCACACTCGCACAAAGCTCACAAAGGCTTGCTTGCAAAGAATCAACTACGAGTCCATTTCTAGTGGCCAGCGCCAATTTTGAGCCCTGACCTTGTACCTTTGTTTCAAAGATCGGAATCCATCATGAGATGCCGGGGCAAGAACTAATGCAGGGAATGAAGAATGCAACACCACAAGGGATTGGAGGATGCAGGGAATGACGGATGCAACACCACAAGGGATTGGAGGACGCAGGAAAGGATGCAACACCACAAGGGACTAGAGGACGCAAGAAAGGATGCAACACCACAAGGGATTGGAGGACGCAAGAAAGGATGCAACAGCACGTGAGATTTGAGGACACAGGAAATGAAGGGTGCAACACCACAAGGGACTGGAGGACGCAGGGAATGAAAATTGCAATACCACGATTGAAGGATGCAGGTAATTAAGGATGAAACACAACGAGAGATTGGATGACCGGAGAATTGTCCGGGTGGCGCCCCATTCCAGGGAGCTGGGGCCGCTAGGACCCCCAAAGGAACCAGAAAAGCTGGGTAGATGATCCACAACAGCATGAACCTTGGAATCCACCGCGCACCCACCACGCACGCACTGCCCATCAACGTGCAAATGGAGTGCATCCTTCAAGAGGACGAAGAAACAATGGACGCCGGCCACGTAGAGGATAAAGGGGATCTGAGCTCCATCATCACTGTGTGACCATCCAGAGATCTTTGTTGGAAGGCACAGCTTCCTCTCGCATACTGCCCAATCGGATGGATTCACAAGCGTTAACCCTCTGGCTCGCTCTGGGGCCACCTTGCTTTCTGTAGCAGGTGGATTCATGGCACGCTGATGGAATATTTTAGGACCTCCCTACCCTCCCCAGGGTGTTTCTCTCACTGTACCTTTCAGCGGGCCATCAGGAGCTTCCCGCTTGCTACGCAGTCCCATTGTGGGTGCCACCAGAAGGTTCCACACAGAGACCACAAGTCTGCGAAGTAACCAGCCACTACCACAAATGGCCTTTGCCAACTTGATGGCCCCGTTCTCTTTGCAAGGCCAGGTAAACCCCACTATGCACAAGTAATCGCTCCTAGCCGGTGCGGCACCCCAACCTTTACACCTCCTTTCTGGATACAGAAAATGCTGCGAGAAAAAGCCAGAAAACGCTTTCTCCTCCCACATGGCACCTGCCGCCCACGGATTCTGATCTCATGCCCCAGCTGATGCCATTGCAGTGCCCTTGTATGTATGCAAGACTGTAACAGGGCAAATAAGACGTTACAGGAGCCAAAAGCCACAAGACGATTAGGCAAACTAGGCCGAGATGGGGCAAGTGAGCGTGGGCACAAGAGACTTGCCCTGGGTTTAAGTGGCTGTCGCAAGTGCATAATGGGGGACGGGGGAGACACGCATAGAAGTGCAAACGTGGGCATAGGACACAGGGTGTGTTCATCGCTCAAGCATAGGAGCCTGCACCTGGGAATATAAGGCTAATAGGAGAGAAGGCCCCATCCTTAGGCATAGCAAGAACAAAGGGGCGGGCCCTCGTACCTGGTTATAGGACATCATACCTAATCACACGGGGTTGTAGCTGGCCATGTGAGACTGTTTCTGGGTTGATGAGGCTGTAACTGGGCACAACAGTCCGACCCAAGGTAGTCAGTTCAGTCTCCATGCATTGATAGGAGGCAGTTCCATGTCTAAGACGCAGCATCTGGGCATACAATGGCTGCTCCTGGGCATACAATGTTGATTATCAGAATATGAGGGATGGCCTTGGCTTGTGATGCTCGGGTCTGGACTGCTCCAGAAATATGGATGCAAGTCTGCAGCACCGTAACAACGTTGTCATCTTCGCTTGCTTTTTGATTGTAGTTCTCTTACATACTTTATAGATTTAATTTCAGTGAGGTCACCATTTTCGGGGTAATTTACGGTCAAAGGAAAAGTGGTGCGCTCTGAAATTGCGAGCGGATGGTCCAAACAGGGATGATGTCACAGAAGCGACTGCTGTACATGTTTTATTGTATGTATCCCACATGTATTCCCTGCAGGACAAACAATGTTTTTGTGGCACCTGGGAAGGAGCAAGGTCACATGACCGCATTGAATCCTCCGAGAGTCCGAAAACATCTCGAAAAACAAAGGCATATGGGTCGGGGCTGAAGTGCAGCCGCTGCGGCGGTTCTGTGCCCAATTTGGAACCCTGCCGAGCTCACTCCGCAGATCAACCAATGGCACAGGTGTGCTGCGAACCAAAAGTGGCCCGGTGAGCAAGCGCAGCCACTCTCAGATGGAAGGGCATGGGCCCGGTGAGCAAGCGCAGCCCCTCCCTCTCAGGAGGGCATGGGCCCGGTGAGCAAGCGCAGCCACTCTCAGATGGAAGGGCATGGGCCCGGTGAGCAAGCGCAGCCCCTCCCTCTCAGGAGGGCATGGGCCCGGTGAGCAAGCGCAGCCACTCTCAGATGGAGGGGCATGGGCCCGGTGAGCAAGCGCAGCCCCTCCCTCTCAGGAGGGCATGGGCCCGGTGAGCAAGCGCAGCCACTCTCAGATGGAAGGGCATGGGCCCGGTGAGCAAGCGCAGCCCCTCCCTCTCAGGAGGGCATGGGCCCGGTGAGCAAGCGCAGCCACTCTCAGATGGAAGGGCATGGGGCCCGGTGAGCAAGCGCAGCCCCTCCCTCTCAGGAGGGCATGGGCCCGGTGAGCAAGCCCAGGGTTTGGGCCCGGTGAGCAAGCCCAGGGTTTGGGCCCGGTGAGCAAGCCCAGGGTTTGGGCCCGGTGAGCAAGCGCAGCCACTCTCAGATGGAGGGGCATGGGCCCGGTGAGCAAGCGCAGCCCCTCCCTCTCAGGAGGGGCATGGGCCCGGTGAGCAAGCCCAGGGTTTGGGCCCGGTGAGCAAGCGCAGCCACTCTCAGATGGAGGGGCATGGGCCCGGTGAGCAAGCGCAGTCCCTCCCTCAGGAGGGGCATGGGCCCGGTGAGCAAGCCCAGGGTTTGGGCCCGGTGAGCAAGCCCAGGGTTTGGGCCCGGTGAGCAAGCCCAGGGTTTGGGCCCGGTGAGCAAGTGCAGTCACTCTCAGATGGAGGGGCATGGGCCCGGTGAGCAAGCGCAGCCCCTCCCTCTCAGGAGGGGCATGGGCCCGGTGAGCAAGCCCAGGGTTTGGGCCCGGTGAGCAAGCCCAGGGTTTGGGCCCGGTGAGCAAGCGCAGTCACTCTCAGATGGAGGGGCATGGGCCCGGTGAGCAAGCGCAGCCCCTCCCTCTCAGGAGGGGCATGGGCCCGGTGAGCAAGCCCAGGGTTTGGGCCCGGTGAGCAAGCCCAGGGTTTGGGCCCGGTGAGCAAGCGCAGTCACTCTCAGATGGAGGGGCATGGGCCCGGTGAGCAAGCGCAGTCCCTCCCTCTCAGGAGGGGCATGGGCCCGGTGAGCAAGCCCAGGGTTTGGGCCCGGTGAGCAAGCGCAGCCACTCTGGAGGAAGTGCTTGGCGATTAAGCACAGCCACTCAGGAGGGTTTGGGGGAGCACGACCACAAGAACATTTGGAAAAATGGGTCATATAGTGAAGTTGAAAGCGCATTTATGTGCCCGATTCATGGAATGGTTGCACAGTTTAAACTGACTTTGCACTGCCGACACAAACCCTGGTTGATGGAGCAGTACCAAGTCTTTTTGGACTGGCAAAATGACCATGCACTGACTTTGCAAAGCATGAATACACTTTGCACAGTTCCATGAATCAGGGCTCGCGTCAGCCGTGCAAAGTCACTTTGAACCGTGCAAAGAATTCCACGAATCAGGCCCCACGATTCCAAAAATAGCTGAACATTATAAAAACGGCCACATAACATCTGTTAGGAGTGAGGAAGAACCGACTCCTGGCAGCTTCATAACAAATTCTTTCCTTCAAAGGGAGGTGGGGGTTAAGAGGCGATAGAACTAAGAGGTGGGGTGCGGGGGGTGGGGGGGGGGGGGGAGAGCGGAAAACAGGAGTGCCAGCAGGAAATCTCCAGAGCTGAATGGACACTGGGCGAGACCAGTAAGGGCTACGCATCCGAAGGGACTAAATAAAAGATACGCCATGTAATAAGACCACTGCTACTACAGCAATACAGCGCCGCCCAAGAGGGGCTGGCGGCGAAGCGCTTGCATCGGGCGCGCAGAGTCTGCGCAGCCACCCCACGCCCTTTCCTGTCCCCCGCTAATGAACACGGCTGTTCAGAGGAAGCCCTCCTCACCATCCGCGCGGTCACAGTGCTCACGCTTCCAACAGGCAGCCCCCCAGCAAAAGCAGCACCACCACCACCACCACCACCACTGCGTTCCTATCTGCGGTCCCTCACCGCGACTGTACACATCAAAAATAAAATCGGACAGCGATTTGCGGAAAATTGCAGCTGGAGTCACAGTTTCCATTTTCATCCTCGCAAACCGAAATATCTAAAGAATGTGTGATGATAGATCGAGGGGAAAGCATTTGGACCAGGTGGGCCGTGGCCATGCTGTTACCCAAGTAACCTGGTGGCAGGACAAAAAGGCCTAGAAAACTTTTTGCGCCTAGCAGAGGGACACGTTTCTCCTCGAGGCACGGGGTTAAGCGGGAAAGCCATTTTAGGCACGAGAAAGCTGGGACATTGCTTCGACAAGACCGGGGTGTTGGGCAGATAGGGAGGATAGCTCAGGGTCAACGCGCTCGCCTTGGAAGCAGCAAAGGTTCGATCCCCAGTTCCGCACTACGCAACCTCTGGGTATTAAGCGCATTATAAATAACCAATCACAATTACAGGCTCCCATTGTTGGTTTACTAGAGAATTTGTGCAGGCATTTCGGGCCCAGGTACCCACCCCCGCCCTTTGCACACGTGCACTGCCTTCCTGGCAACGCCCGCACTTGGGGACTGTTTCTGTATCCCTACAGTCCAACTACCAGCACTTGACACTTGATGTCTGCACTTACCCTTGCCGCCAGCTGGCCCTACTTTTACAATGTTATTTATTCCATTTATCCCACTGACTGCACCGTCCCCTCCCCCTGCACTTACCCTTTCCCCCTTCCCATGCACTTGCTCGGTCTGAATGACACCTGGCCTAGTAGGATCGCCGTCTGTCTTCCCTGTTCCCCTCCCTTGCCTCGTCGCGCCTTGAAACACTTGTCTAGGCGCGTTATAAATGCCATGTCATGACTCACTGGGTAATTTTGCAACAAGCAAGCAGCCAGTGATTGGCCATCCAGGAGGTTAGTTGCCAGCTGTCCGGTGTCCTCAGTCCTAGCTTCAGTTCATGTGGTAGTTTGTTACATGCGTATGAACCCTGCGCTTGCAGAAACCATTCCCATGCAGATTAACTAGTTATTGACCGGCACTGATGAAGTGAGCAGACCCTCGAGGTACCAAAGTTTGCTCAAGACCAGAACTGCGGAGGGTTTTCCATAACCAATCCGAAAGAAATTAGCTCAGTCCTTTCCGCTATTGAAGGTAACTGCACAACTCCCGTCGGCTAGTATGCCTTACTATGCAATTCATTTTTCCGCTTGCTTGCCCCCAGGACTCTGCCCAAGTTAGGCTGATTGAGACCATCACATCACATTGCTCGACCGGCATGTATACCCTCCTATTGTAAACCATCGGCCTCACGCCAAACATGCGCAGATCTCAAATGAGGTCTGTGCTTTCAACCCTGCTGCTACCTGGTGAAGCAGGCTGCCATCTAGTGTTGAAAGGATGTGCTTGCAACCGGTTCCCACAGACATCCTAAGCCTTTTACGGAGAAGACAGCATTTTGGTTTTTCTGGACTATACATACAATAATACTGTTGCAGGGCAGGAGGGGCTATTATTTTTAAGGCGCTTTCGGCTGCCACAAAAAAAACTGCACAATGAATGTTTCCCAAGCTATAGTCTTATCCTAAAAGTTACCATGTGGGGAGCTTTTGCAATGTTAGAAAAGTCAAAGACAAGCACGCTAACTCTCTGCTGCTATCTGCAAATACATCTCTTGCAACGGTGGCACCAATAAAAAAGTCGCAGCAAGGACGGCATGCGCCCCACTTGGGGCATCTTATTCCCTAAAGTGTTCATCACTTGGAATGGAATCAGTCTCTAGCAAGACCACATTCGAGAAGAAAATCCAGAAGATGGTTTATTAAAAAGGCCTCGAGTACTACGTTTCTTCCGCTTTTGTTGCAGACAGGAAAGAACGCAAAGTAGTGTGCAAATTCCTGACTGTCTTCAGATCCTCATACTTCCCTTGAAGGGATGACTGTCGCACGTAGATCCACATTCCGCGATACACAGATCTACCTCAAGATCTCCTCCACTGACGAGATCCACATGATCAAGGCCTGCCAAACATTGATCCAGTACTGGATGTTACCTGAAAGGTCAACCCCTCCAAGAACAAATTCCTACTGCTGGCCAACACCCTGACATCCAGACCAGGCTCTCTTCGCTGAATGTTGAGGGATTCAAATCCCAGCTGGCCAGCTGTGCCAAGCCCCGACAGACGCCTCATGTTCAAACAGCACACAGCAGCAAAGAGACCGCCTAGTACCAACTTTCTCTCCAGT
Source organism: Ambystoma mexicanum (assembly GCF_040938575.1). Lineage (NCBI taxonomy): Eukaryota > Metazoa > Chordata > Amphibia > Caudata > Ambystomatidae > Ambystoma > Ambystoma mexicanum. The sequence continues at coordinate 20,608,070 of NC_090936.1, read as the reverse complement.
AGAAAATCCAGCCCTTCATCCCAGAAAATAAACTTCAGATCTGCCGTCCCAGCCTTGGTCCTCTCCCATCTGGATGGTGGCAATGCGCTTTTGGAAGACCTTCTGGCACCTACTTTGGCACCCCTAAAATGTGTCATGCCAGCATGCTGCAGCAAGACTCATTAAAGTACTGCAAATTCAACCACATCACCCCTGCCCTCATCAAACTGCACTGGCTGCCACTGCAAGCCTCTATCGTCTTCAAATCCTGCTGCATCATCTACAAGGCTGTCACTGTGAGGTCCCCAAGCTTGCTTACTGAGAAACTCAGCATCTCCAAAGGCCTACGATCCACCGGAAGGACACATGCAGTCTTGAGTTACAACAGTGCAAGAAGGAAAGACAAGCCTTCTGTCTTCGCTACAAGTCTCTAGAATCTCCTCTAGTCGACATCACACTTACCCCATCACTTCTGCCGGTCAGGAAAGAGCTGATGACCCTCCGCTTCGAGGGAATGCACCCTCCTTAAAGACCACACACCCTACACTGATCCCTTGCTGTCTATGGCCCATTAGCTCCCCAGGTCCCTTTTTCTCTGCTTCCCTCCCCCTAAGATTGTAAAGCGCTCTTTGGCTTCCCAAACCTTGGTCTGCACTCAATACATACCATAATGATAAATCACCCCACGAGAGCAGCAGGCGGTGCAGTATTACAATTATGAGGAATTCATTTCTTAATTACAGCTCTGCAACAGGGCATTTTAGGGTAGTTCTCAAAATGGAACCCATATTTAAAAAAAATTGAAAGCACAAGTTACATTAGGTCGATGACAGGTATCACGAGAGACATGCAAGACCCTTTCTAGGAGCTCAGCATTGTATTTCTTTGTGGGTAAAGGCTCAATAACTAAGCATTCACCCCCACCAATGCATGTTAAGACAACAGGACACTGATTGGCATCCTGGCAGGTGAGACTCGCCCTCAATTCTTCCGAGGTCGCTAAACTGGAGTACTGGAAGTCGGGCAATGCGAAAACCTATTATAGCCCTCAGAAGTGAGGACTCCAGGAACACTACAGACGTGTGCCATTAGTATTATTACATTAATTAAAAAAGGTATTAGCAGATGATAAGTAGGCTACCTGAACAGCAAATGATGTCTTTACTCAGACTGGATTAACACCCCGCCAGGCTATAAGCTATTTCATTAAACAAAACTGTGTGCGTCAGGAAAAATGAGTGCTCCCCCCCCAAATAAATAACTGTGTGTGGCAATCACACTAACAGAAAATGAAACAAGAGCTTTTTTAACAGGATTTAAAATGTGTACTCGCCACTTGCCATTGCCTAGTGATATTTGTGTGCTGTGTGCATGTATCGATTGTTATGCGCTTATACACAAGTGTTTCAAAGCGCAACCAAGCATAGGAGGGAAAAGACAAAGATGGACAGGACAAACAAGCTTACTAGGCGTGGTACATTCAGATAAGACAGGTGCAACAATGCAGGAAGTGCGTGTGGAGGTATGCGGGGGGGGGCGGGGTGGAGAGAATAAAAGGGTCAAGTACACCCAGTCCTGTCAAAACATGGATTAAGTGCAGAGAGATACCACTCTCATGGGTCATAACCAAAGTGCAGTAGTCCGGAGTCAAGTGCAGGAGACTGGCGGGGAAAGCTTGGGAGCTGTGAGGCTCTGAAGGTACACCAAACAACCAGTCAGCGAAACTGAGCAGAGGTAGAGGAGTGAGGGCGATAGAGCAGAAAGTGGTGGTTAGCAGGAGAGCGGGAGAGACAAGGAGATGGCTTCATAGATGGCTAGTAGCTTGCAACTTCAATTCCCCCCCCCCACCCTCCAACCCCCTGATTTTAATACCTTCAGCCACGGCTGGAGAAAAAAATCCTAGAGGCTTGGAAAATATGAGTACATTGGCAGGCCAGGCACGTGAACCAGAACAGTGTAATGGCTGTTGCATTTTACGACACTGATGTAACCGCACCCCAATAACCTGCCAACAAAATCAAAAACAAGGCCTCACATTCGTTTAATTCAATAATAAAGGGCATTTAAACCAGACAGAACTTAAGTGCTCTTTGAGAGACCTACTCAGCATGATCGTCGGGTTAGTAGCCCCACTGCCTAGAAAATGAATGTTCAGCAGTTCACATAACACGTTTCGGTTACATATTGACGGCCTAAGCCGTGCCAGTCCCAAACTGACCGCTTTGATGTGTGCTTAGAAAAGTCTAAAATTATGTATCGCAACAGCTTCCATACTTTTAAGGCAGGGTTCAAAATGTACCCAAAATGTGCCCTTGCCACTAGCCATTGACCAATACCAATGACAATGGACTCTTGGCGAGTGAGAAATGGTGGGCTCTGGGTATGTTTATAATCGAGGTGGCGAGGGCCTTCATGGCCGGTTGGTAGCTTGCAAATTGCAATGTGTACCCCTGCTTCAAGGGATCGCTTCTGCACATCTGGACACCATCAGAACAACGTGCTGCTCACTTGTACTTCCAGGAAGAGCACACGCCTGCTAACAATTGGCTTGGTCGCGCTGTGTCTATGTCACGCGGGTAGTATAGCTCCGTGGCAGCGCGCTAGTCTTGGAAGCAAGACGACGCAGAGCAACATGGGTTCGAATCCCAGATCCGCGCTTAGAAACCTCTTCGGTATTAAGCGAGTTATAAAAAAAACGTCTACACCCACAGCTCTCGCTAAACCCACCACCAGCGGCGACACATCCAAACAGAAGCAAACACGTTATACACATCTTCTTGACCGAGCCAAATACCCATCCTAACATCACCTGCACCTACTGTGTGCTTCTTGCCCCCAGTCATGGGCTCAAATGCACAGACTGAACACGGCTCAGAGCCGGGAGGCCAAGAGAGTAGTACCTGGCACAGGACAAATGTATTTACTTCTGTAACATGCTACAAACCGATAGGTCAGAGCACTGCAACCTTCGGATCTCAATGTTTTGGACTACAACTCCCATCAGCTCTAGCTAGCAGAGTAAATGTTAAGGAATCGGGAGAGACTATGGAAAGCTGCAAACTCCCTCCACATGCATTGACCTCCTTCAGAAGCAGCTGAAGGACTCCTTGGTCCTAGTGCTCACTGGCAGGGGAGGAGATGCTAAAATCGTAACCAAAGTTTGCCATTGCAGACCTGCACTAGTGATGGTCAAACCTTGCCAACAGGACAATGGGTTAGGGAGCAGACCGGCATGCCATTGTGGGCCAAGCTCAAACAATGTCTAAGGTTCTCAAGATATATATTCCATGCAGTGGTCCAGCCTAACGTATAAGAAACGCTTACTGGCCTCGTCCATACACTTGCGATCTGGCCCTCAAATTGAAAAGCACATTATGATCCAAAAGACAGACGTCACAGGCGATCCATCATCCGCTTAGTCACTTACCCTTTGGAACGGGCTGCAACATGGCCGCCTCGTGACCACCATCCAGAAGGTTCCACCAGATCTCCTGCACAGAAGCCGGCCGGCCAAGTGGCACTGAACTGGTGGAACTCGCTTTTTTTTTAGCCCAGCCCCAGAAGTTGATGATGAAACCCGTATCTCCTTATCTCGGCAGGTAAACATTGGAGTCCTCCGACAAACACTAGCATGGCTTGCATGAGGTGGGCGGAGCTTCATGCTTCCGGAGGAGATCCCGACAACACTGGGAACAACTTCATTAACTAGAACAAACCATCAGTGACAGAAAAGGCACCCAACTTCTAAGGTGCCTGGATATTTATGAGAAGCAGGTTCGGAGAGATGCATCGCGATCCTAAAAGTAGTGCGTGGCGTGGCCGCGTGATGGGCTGAAAATGATCGCCTTGAACTGCACGTTCTAAAGAAACTGCTAGGTTGGCAAAGCACGATATAGATCCAAATTCCATTGAATATAGTAAGTTCCCTCATTATATGCTGGCAATGAAAGTCGGCAAGTGCTGTGTAGGCAGGGAACCCTACAAGAACCTTATATTCACCACCCAATTAGTAATTGCTGCAAATGGCTGGGCCTCATCTAACCCAGGTCCTACTACCCTCACCCCTTACCCCCAGCTGCATACACTGTCACTGCAAGCTTAAGGCGGCGGGGAGCATAGGGGGGGGGGGTCACTCCAAAGCAGCAGGACTTGGAGAAGGAGAGGAGCGTTCCAAGCACTTCCCAATGGCCCGAATGTCACAGCGACCAAGGGCCAATGAAAATGGTACAACCATCACACTGCCAGCTACGCAACCGAATCTAGGATACAAGCAAGAGGGGCGGACAGCGATGAGGCGGTGGCCCTCAACCACAGAAACCTGAAAATAAGCCTGGCTTGGCCTTTACCCTCCCTCATACACCCTACCAACTATTAAACTCAAAAGATGCTCCAGATTAATTTATATATGTGCAAGTGTGGCCTGCGCGCTCGCGACACCGCTTGATCTATTATCACAAAGGGGAGGGAATCAGTCACATACGCTGGGGAGAACAACCTACCAAAAGTAGCACACGTGAAACGTAGAGCATTTGACTGGCTCGAAGGGTGATTCGAAAGGCCTAATCACAGACTGCCCTTTCAAGTTCCTAGTTTTCTGCGCTTGAATTTTGCGCTTGCACTTTAAAGGTTCGCGAACAGTGAGTGACTGGACTTTGCACGCATTTCCTCCAGCGCAGGAGACTGCGAGAAAAACACCCAGTGGACATGGCGTTACTTCCAGTGCCAAGAAGTACAGCGGCCTGGCCAGCTGCTAATCCTCAGCATCAGGCGGCTATGCCTGTTAATGTGGTTAAACATCAGCTGGGCTCAACAGCCAAGATCAGAGTTCAAAGCACCCAAAACAAGAGACGACTGCAAAGTCTGGCCAATCCTGCCGCCTGCCCCTAGAGAGCAGTCACAAAAGGGCTCCGGGTCCAAACGAAGAGACGACAGGATTTAAATCCCCACAAAACTGATCTGTCAAGTGCATTTTTATTCCGGATTTAAATGCAAGTTCCTTAACATATTTGTAGCCATGCAGGATATTTTTTATCAATAATACAATTATCGACATTTTGTTTCAGAGACACAAAGAAGCGGAAAGGAACTGGATCTTAAGCATGTAGCCAAAATAAACACACTAGGATGCATGCCTTTCCAATAGAGACAAGGGAGGGAAATAAAAGGATTGTTCAAAGTTTCTAAATAAGAACTATGATCTTGAAAGCAGTGAATGGCTCAGCTATCACCCCACAGGTTCTGCTAATGTAGAAAGTGGTACACATTTCCAAGGTAAAGTGCAGAACTCAGCTGGCATCCGAGCCGTCCCTGGGCTCGAACTCCCAGACCTACATGTTTCGCTCCTTACTGCTAATATTTGGAAAAGCACTTGTGCTGCACTTGAGCTCCTGGAGTACGGCGCTCAAGGAGCTCAAATGAGCTTCTTTACTTAAAAAGCAAACAAGAGGATTGAACCAGGAAACGGGCCCAATGATCATGGCATGTGCCGACCCAGCCAAGCACCCGACATGCCCTGGAATTAACAGTCGAACAGTGCCCAGCACACAGACTTCTGCAGGGCTCGTACGGGAACAGAAATGAAAGAAGGAAAGGCCGATATCACGATTGACAGAATTATTTCATTTGTTATACAGTGTTTGTATTGAATATTTTACATGGAATGCCCATATATCGTATACTTTATATCGAAAACGTTTATCGTGAATAGATTTAAGGTGGGGTAAAGGGTTAAATATTTCTGGGAAACAGTCGTGCTGGGTTTTTAGGGGTGAAAGAAAAAAGCGCATTTGCTATAACATTTTTTCATTATAAAAGATCGATATATGGGCATTCGTTATAAATTACTTCGGTATAAAGACATGTGACCTTGTGCTCCGAGACTTGGGACTGGCTGCCAGAGTTTCATTTGTTCGTAAAGATCTCCCAGCCAGGGGAGCCGACTTATGAATTTCCCCGGGGGGGGGGGGGGGGTGCCCAAATACAGGAAGTGACATCACTGGCAGTGTTATGACCGCAAATTTGCATGTAGTCGCCAACTTGGTGCAACGGCGCGCGGGGCTCGGGGGGGTGGTTGTTGGCGCGCGCAGAGCAGTGGAAACATTGGCTAGCATGCACTGCATATACTAAAGTCAAGAAAGAAGGAGATTTAAGCCTTCGAGTTGCATTCCAGTAAGACATCACTGCCCCTAGTCCACCGCTCTATAATCGTCCAGCAACACAACTAGGATGGGAGAATGAAATGCTTGCTAAACAGAAGGTACAGCTGCAAGGTGGAGCACCACCACCAAAAAAGAAAGTTCCCAATTCAAGGGAAACGAGAAGTAAAGATGTTTCCCGATTAAAAACTACCAAGCAAGACGTGTGTGGTGCCATAGTTCAGTAAAACATCAACAATTCAAACTTACAATAGTACTGCTGTAGATTGGCCAGCCACAAGTGAAATTTGCTAAGATGTTACCTCTGGGTAGTCAGATAGAGTTAGGGATGTAGCTTAATCTTAAACCTTTCAGTGGACACATCAGATGTGCTGCTGCTGAAGTATAATGCAATCCTGGCTGAAGTATAATGCAATCAAGTGTGGTTTCAGACTTGGGGGGGGGGGAGAGTGTTAACTGCTTTTAACATTGTAGTTTACCAGAAAATCTGGTGAAGCAGTGTACAATGTTAAAAAGCAGTTACCCAGGCTCACCCTGCACCCAGGTGATGTTTGGGACTGATGGAAGCACTCGTGTCTAAATGTTGTAGCCATGGTTGTCTCCATGTTTTAAAAACTCCCACTTTCCAGGTTTTCAACATTCATTTGAAACACACCTTATTCAAAAAATGAAGGAGTCAGTAAAAAAGCCAATGCTGAAAAGCCTATTTCGCACAAGTAGTAATACCCAAAGGGTAAGAGCGACTGTATAGCAGACCATGCAAATGTAGGATACTCCAGGATTACCTTCAGTCAAAATTCACCCACTGCAATGTTCCTAAATTCAGATTGCAGAGTAGTGTCCGACTGAACCTCAATCAGCTCTTCCTGGCCATCAAATGGATGATGCACCACCTCCTCTGCCAGAAAAGTCTGCATCACCCAGTCATTAATGCCAGCATTTACTTCAGGGAAGTATTCATCAAAGCGGGACCTTAATGTTGCTAGGTGGCTTGCCCAGCTCCAACTGTTCTTTTGCAAAGGTCTAGCTTCCTCTTGAAGGCAAATACTTTTTTATTCATTCTTTCCTCTGTGTTCCCATGTCCACAGGAATGCCCCAAAGGTGGGATTGGGAGTCTCTGGGGTGGTGAGTTCTTCTGGTCTTAGTTTCCTTTTAAAATACACAAATCACATAGTATGTCAACCAGACACTGCATCATTGTGCACAGCTTAAAGGGGGCCACCTGACCCAAAGCAGCACACTAGGAGATGTATTTTGGAACAATCAACATTGTAAACACATCTCTAGTTTAGATTGTAAAGAGTGTTTGTGCTGCAATTACAAGCACCCAGTTAATAAAGTCCAGACTTCAGCATTCAGTGAGTAAAATAACCTTATAAAGATAAAATGCAGATTTGCATAAAATTAGAGAATTTGGGGATTATGGGGGTAATACCGCTGAAATCCACCATGGAGTCCTATGGACTCCAATTAATGGGGACTAACACTGCCTACCACCACTTGTAATCCAGCAGTAATACCGCCAGACCAAGAGGCAGTAATGGTAGTACAGTTTGGTGGTATCTCGGCAGATTTACAGGCCACACAGAGACATCACCTCTCTCCATGTTGTCTTTTATTGTAAAGTGGATTACCAGGTTTCAGACCTGTAAAATACCCCTGTCTCCTCAGGTGACTCAGACCCCCCCCACCATTCCATCCTACATAAACTTGATTCCCCCAGGCTGTTCTTCTAGTCTACTTTTATTCTACCCATGTAGATCCAGGAACGTCATACTCCTGTTACTTTCATGGATTATTTTACTTCCTGTTCCTTAAAGCCAGGGGTATTAAACATGTGGCTCTCCAGATGTTTTGGACTACAACTCCTATGATCCATCACTATTGACTATGCTGGCTGGGGCTGATGAGCATTGTAGTCCAACACATCTGCAGAGCTAAAGGTTGCAGAACCCGGCGTCCAAGCAGAGGCCTGGAACTCCATACTGCCACAAGCACTTTATCATTGGACTATGGCTCTGAAATAGAGACTTTATGCCGGCCCTTTACCCACAAACACTGGTTGTTATTATACCTTGGAGCTGCACGCTTTAATAGCACTAGTGCAAGAAACGTTCAGGACGGGTGGTAAAAAGACTTCTGTGGGTCTTATGCGGCCTATGAGTTCACAGGGTTTGGTTGACCAGGGAATAGCACACAAGGCATGGACTTGGGACAGGATGGCAGGTTAGCTGCTGGCAACCTTTCAGGTGGCAACCGTAAACACATGAAAAGGGGCAGTGGAGATGTGCAGTGCTTCTTTGCCCCCCCGATTCTCTGATTTGTCAGAGCTACATTTTCAAAGCCTCTCTCTGAATGGAGCATGAGTGCATTCATCTCTCAGTTGACTCACACAGTTATTGTTCTGTCTGTCTGCATCTTTCATTTGTTATAAAACAGCACCCAAGATTGGTGGCTCTCAGGGGGTAGGGAGTAAACAAAATGAACCCACAAAAAAATCTTTTTTTGTGACTGCACCAGTAAATCATCAAGAATCAATGACTGGGAGAGGGGCTGCAGGAGAGCGATTCCCCCTAATTTGTATGGTACAGTAGCACAGATAGTAGAAAGAGGTTGGTTGGCTCTCGACTTACATCTACCTGTTCAGTAGCACACCTGGGAGTGGGTAGTTGAACTGGTGTTGAGTCCCCGTTTCTCTGTGATAGCATACTCTTGAGGGCATTCTTTTTAGGCATACTTTTTTAATGAACATTTAATTGCAACTGCATGTGTATACCAAGTGCTTAATTTGTAAAACACACCAAAGTGACAACCCGGGAAGCGATGAAACGCAACCTTTCACCCCTTGACAAAATAGGAAGTGGCATCAAATAGCATTGTTCCTAAGTAAACTACACTACGAAAAATATGGTTATGATTTCACTAAGGTGATATATATTTCATACAAGAATGGATCACCATACGTATCACTAATATCTGTGTGTAGAGATCCATATTGTCAAAATACTGTGACTCCAAGCAGATGTCCAAGGCCACATGATAATATGGTATTATACAGCACTTACCCTTAAGCTCTTTTTTATAGAGCAAATATGCATACAATATCACCCAACCTGTGTTGGTACTTATATCGACCCAAGAAGGATGAAGGGTTTTTGAAGAATAAAAAAATAAAATTTCAAAATAATGATTTTCCGTTTTTTTTTTTTTAAAACCGGCCCAAGCATGGCCTGAAACCAGCCCTTACTCCCCAGGGACGATTTCGGCCGGCTAGGGGCCAATCCGACCCTGCTGCCACCACCCATAGTGCGACAGAGGCCGGGCCTTTGTGGGGCCTCAGGCTCCGTTAGGAGCCTATTCATGAAGACAAAAAAAAGCACAGGCACCATGACCATCATCAAGGCCAAAGAAGGGGTGCGCTTTTTCGTTTGTCTTCATAAATAGGCTCCTGATGGAGCCTGAGACCTCACAAAGGCCCGGCCCCTGTGGCACTAAGCATGTGTGGCAGGGGCCGTGGGTCGGGCTGCTGCTCCCCTGTGGCACTAAGCATGTGTGGCGGGGGCCGTGGATCGGGCGGCTGGTTGTTAATGAAGCAACAGCCCGACCCTTTGGTCATTTATCCTCTTTTTTTTTTCTTTCAAACTGTGGCTGCGCGCCCCCCTTGGGCATGAGGCTGCGGCCCGCCAGAGGGGCGCGCCCCACAGTTTTAATACCGCTGCGCCTAAGCCCTCCCCTCCAGGACCATACACCAATACGAGTCCTAGAGGGGAGGGCTTAATCGCACATTTTCGCGATTACACCTGGCTGGAGAGAAGTGATGCAGAATCGATGGAAAGGGCCATCGATGCTGCATCACTTCTCTTCGGCGGGGGGGGGGGGCTCAGACCCGACTTGATTTTGCCAGGTGTGGGGGAGTGGGAGGGGGGGGGCCCCGGAGCCTCCCGTACTCAGCGCCCCTGCTTCCAGCCATATTTGTGAAAAGTGCATTTGCCCGATGGGAGGCGACCCGGAGGTAAGTTGCAAAGTTGCAGTCAGACAAAATTTCCATTTTCAGGTCTGCTGTGTCGAGTGCTATATAAGCAACCATCATGGCCGAACATGACATTAATTTCCATAACGAGGCGCCACCCCCTCCCCTGTCCCTAGTCCTCCTAATTCAGAGGGTTATTTTTTGCTATTTCTAGGTGCAATTTTGACCAGATTGTTAACCCCAAGAGCCAAGGGCGTCATTGTTCATGTTGAATTCCCATAAGAAATCATTGTAAACGCTGCCTACTCCCGCAGTGCAAAGCTCCCTATCCAGTCATGTGGAAGGTCATCTTGTATGGTTTGGACGCGGAGGTCATCTTTTCTGTTGAGGCAATAACCCCATTGCAGAGATCAGGGAGAGTGGCAGGGGCAGGGCCTTTGGGGAGCACAGGACTGGCTCTTAAAGGGGGCCGTGATTCTGCAAGGGGCGCCGTTACAATCTCAAATTTACTGATACATGGTAATAAAATACTACCATCTATGGTTTAAGAATCCACTGGTTTTTTTTCTTTCGATTCATGATCTGAGACCAAGGGTTCTTGCACGGGATATACGCGCGACCCGCCCACACCATTGTGTGCAATACGCAACGCCATCCTGCGAGTTAGGCTGTGTAAATAACTGCTTTCAATTTCATATCAAACAGAAAGAAAGAAAAGCAACCAATTACACATGAAGCCGACGCTTTACATGTTATGTGATGTGATGTTACTGGGACTTGTACCGAAGACCGCCGCCATTTGTATGGTCTCCAGGCGCTCCAAGAACCAGGATGCTGAAATACAACTTGGGAGCGAATTAAATCCAAGCTCAGAAAGATTCCCCAATTAAGTGGGAAAATGAGGCCTTCCTGCTGTCAGCCACTGGCAAACCCATCATCAGTCATGAAGGCTTCATGGATTGCAAGAGCCAGGCATCTGGTCCACAAATCACTTCCGGTACACGAGGACGCCCAACTGCAGACATTCTAGCAGTGCATTAACTGAAACAACCCGGAAGCAGCCTTCATTTCACTACCGGATGCAAAACAGGCTCCCCAAAAACATTTGAAAAAATATCATCCCAGTAAACAAATCCATGGGTATTTCCTTTTCATTTTTTTTGCCGCAAAGAGCTTTTTGCATTCCCCAGAACAAACAAGTTCTGAAGGGGTCAGCGGGGGAGCGAGTCAAAAGCATAGGTGTCCACATGCACGTTACCCGGAAGTGGAACTGAAAGGGCCCAACAGTGCTCACAAGGAAGTAAAACCAGAGGAAGTGACAACAAAGCTTGTGTGAAAAGGGCCCTCACGTGCTGTCTGGCTTTTAAGGCAAAATAAAACATGCTACCTGGCCTTGCGATCCATTGCACCAAAACGTCTCAATAGTGTAATCCCGGGGTCTGCCACCTGCGCCTCTCCCTTCTCGTGATCCTTAACCAATGACCATGCTGCATGCGACTGATGGGAGCTGTAGCCCAAAACATCTGTAACACTTATTCGTGATAATTTTGGCAAACATGCATAAACCACTCTCTGAAGATCGTTCCGGCACCGTATCCCATGTTCAGCCAGCTCCTGGCGTTCTGTGCTCCTATAGAGCCTGGTACTTTTATTCGACACTATAAATGTAGGATTAGAAGTAGCAGAATCCTAAGTGATGTGCTAGGACTTGCCAAGTGGCTCACACCGGCCATAGGACTACTTGAAAACAAATTCTTCCTCTGGGTTAACCATTTGTGATAATTTCACATACTTTTAGTCAATGTTAGGTTCATAAAAATAGGATTGCAGCTTGCTGGTATGCAAGAAGTAAATAAAATAGGCAGTCTCAGAAAATGCCTTAACAGATGAAATGGACTAGGCGGCCATTCACAAACAGCACTGGGTAGCCATGTGGCATTCTCTGGACTGTGAACCAGATGCCCCACTACAAATGACCCCAAACATCACTCCTGAGTAGGTCTCCTCAATGCAGAACTCACAAAACTATTGCCAGCCCAATTTAAGGGCCAGCTGGCAGTATACCACTGTTCCAGGGAATTTTGCCCGAAGGACTCCAGAGAGGGTTGGTGCCACAAATACTTCAGCAGAGGTAGTGGGGATCTAAAGTACCCAATCCCAGGGAGTGGCACTGTGGGCGGGTCAAGCTGCTGGGCAGACATGGTCCTAGAGCAAAGGCTTCCAATGCAGGAGTTCTCTTCATTTGTACTTTAGTTTTGGAGGCACTGAAATTGTAACCAATAAGCCGGAACCATTTGCAGGGAATTCTAAGAGCTTGTGGGCCATGCGCATACTGTTTTCTGGCCGTGTGCCAGTTGGCCGGTGGTTATTTCATCTGGCACTTAAAGTAGGATAACTAGTGGAGTGTTGCCCGATTGGTGGGGATCTGTGCCTCAGCCCTAGCTGGGGAGGTCCTAGTGCCATCTGCTGTAGGATGAAAGCAATTCTTCTGGCAACGTGGCCTACAAAAACCAGGAGCACTTGACATAGGACGCTTGCCCATGCAAGCAGAAAGTAATGGCGGCGTCCCTCCCAACCTGATATTTAGCTAGTGGTGGTGAAACACCATCCATGTTTATTAGGGCTCTTTATGGCACTGCGTGGCCCCTGTGGCAACACGGGCGTCCATCCCCTAGTTTCCTGGCACTGCTTCGCATACAGAACTGCTCATAGTCGAAAACAGCTGGTCTTTCGAGCCGTGCCATCAACGTAACCTTTGCAAGATGGCGCACTCATCCAACGCCAAAGAAGGCGCCATCAGGTCGGAGTGCTTCTTATTACAACAGTAGCGATTTAATTGCGCAGTCGCACCCTCTCATGCGTGTCCACGTGTGCCAGAAGCGTTTGCTCCCCCACAAGGGGGTCCCTTCAGGTGGTCACTCCAATTGGCTAGGACTGCCGTGAACTGTAGTCCAAAACATCTGGAGAGCGAAAGGTTGCAGACCTCTTTCTTAGGGGCTACCGGTACTCCTGACATCCAAACACGAGTGCATGAAGCACACTTAGAAGGCCCACCCACCATCTCCTCCTTGGATCGCATCACAGGTCTGTGCATGTTGACTGGAACCATGACAATATTTCAGTGGGCCATGTTAACTTTTAGCACTTTGGGCCTCATTACAACCCAGGCGTTAAGGGTTAACGCCGTCGTTAACCCTTAACGCCTGATTCCAATTTTAACGGCTGCTTTTAGCAGTCGTTAAAATCCATGGCGCTAAACCGCCTTGGTGCTAATTACTGCACCGTAATTTACGGTGCCGTAATTAGCGCCTTCCCCACTCCCATTATGCCCTATGGGGCAAAAATGGGAATGGGGATTTACCGCCCCACTCACCTTGGAATGGGGCGGTAAATCCGCCATCCACCATGGTGTAAACGTAGTTTACACCATGGTGGTAAAGTTGGTGTACTTACCGCCTGGGTCGTAATGACCCCATTTGTCTTATATTCATTGGAAAAGTCAGTGGCCTGGTCTTCTAGCACATGCTATTAAAAGGAGAGGCTTGTATATGAGCAAGGGTAGGTGTAAGGCGCATTATAGGAAGCCTACGGGCCGCCAGGTGACGAACTCAATGTTTAATGCAAATCCTGTCCAAAGTGGTGAACTTCACCGCCAATGGCCATTAACCGGACATCGGCCAAGGCCTCAGTGACCACTGCTGGAAACAGCTGAATGTGAATGTACATAGGGGGGGGGCAATGTGCTTGACTTCAACATGGACAGAGCTGGGTGGTCCCCTCAACCGCGCCCACGTGCACCGGTGCTTTGCTACCATTGCAATGCACGACTAAACACAGAAGTGAATTCGGAGAATTTTATTTTCCGTAAAGGTGGCCCTACAATGGCCTCAGGAGGTTTGGCCAGGCAACTGTGGCGTGGTAATGTTTATTTGTAAAGCGCCAATACACAAGGCAAGTGTTTCAAAGCGCTCAAGTAGGGAGGGAACACGGGAGAAAAAACAAGAGTCCTTCAGAGCCCTTGAATTTCGGAATGATCCAAGTCTGCACAGGCAGAGTAAGTGCATATAATACAACAGTGGAGATAACAGCAAATGGGTGCAATGACGATTATGCAGTTTTTCCAAGAGCATAGAGGCGCCACAAGGTAAGGAGGGGAGACAGGGAAGATAGACAATCTTAAAGGCATGGTATGTTCAGATCGTGCAAGTGCACAGATGGTACAGGGGGAGGGGCAAGTACAGGAGGGAGCCTAGAGGGCTTGGGGGGGGGAATTCAAGTGCGCCCAGTTAGACAGAGAACTGGGTAAGTGCTGAGAGAATTGGCCAGTCTCACGGGTCATTTACCAAGAGCAGTAGCCGTGAGGGAAGGGCAGGCCTGGAGGCTAGTGCGAAAGGACTGGAGTGGGACCTGGGAGACTCGGAGGTACACTAGGCAGCCAGTCAGCAAGCTGTGTGGAAAAGGAGGGGGAGAGGGTTAGTGCAGAGAGAGAGGTTAGCAGGGCAGAGGGAGAAGAAGAGGTACGTCTTAAGGAGATCAGGGTCAAGACAGAGGGTGGCAGGGAGGCTATTCCAGAGGGAGGCCCCTGCTGAGACCCCTCCCTCCGAATCTCTGCTTGGAGAACTGGCTCACTCGCAGGTTAGAGGTAGATGAGCAGAGGGTTCGGGAGGGACAGTATTTAGGTAGGAAACGTTGCAGATAGGTAGGTCCCAGGCCCCGGAAAGCTTTGTGGACATGCAGAGGGTCTTCAACTTGATCCCTGCAGCCACAGGGGGCCAGTGGAGAAATCAGCACCAGAGAGATGTGGTCCCTGGGCTTGAAGCCAAGGATAAGTCTTGAGGTTCTGTTCTGTAGGAGTTGCAGAGGGTGCAGCGCAGAAACAGAGATCGAGGAATGGGCTGTTGCAGTAGTCAAGCCTTGAGAGAACCAGGGCTCTGGAGACAGTGAACCTCTGGGGAAAGGTGAGAAAAGGAAGAGTACCTCTGAGGAGGTGCAGCTGGTAGTTGGACTTTTCAGAGATGTCCGAAATGTGAGTGGAGAAGGAGCGAGTGGAGTCAAAGATGACCTTAAGGTGTTTTGCCTCGCAGGGGGGGTGCAGGGCCAAGGGAGGCCGGCCAGAGTGAGTGTGGGAAAGCGAGAGCAGGAGTCCCAATGCGAACAATCTCAGTCTTACTGGAATGGAGGCAGAGGTTGTCTGCAGCACACCACGACTGGATTGCAGACAGTAAGATGTGAGAGAGGTAGAGGACTTGGCTGAGGGTAGCCTGAAGGAGAGTTGTGCGTCATCCGCATAACACTGAAAGTTAGAGATGAAAGGGGCACTCACACGTGCCAGGGCAGCCATTGAAGAACCAGGGAGATAGGTTAGAACCCCGGGGAATGCTGCAGGTTGAAAGAGTGATGTTAGAGATAAAGGACACACGTTCCACCTGGGATGGGCAGTCGAAAGGAAGGAGGTTAACCACGCCAGAGACTGACCTGTGATTGCCAGGGTGTCACAGAGACATGGGATCAGGATGTTGTGTTTACCCGTGTCAAAGGCAGAGGAGAGGTCAAGAAGAATGAGGACAGAGGGAGTGTTATTTTCAAGATTTGAGAGCAGGACTTCATGGGTGTTCAGTTCAGAAGAGCAGGATCCATGCCTCCGAATGCTCGAAAGCCAGCCTGATGGGTCATGGAGACAACCAGCAGATTCAGTGTGGAGAGTGAGCTGAGGGATGACCAGTTTCTCCAAGAGTTTTCCCAGGAAAAGGGTGGTGGAGATGGGCATAATGTTTGCTGTAAAAATTAGCCCTCTGCCGTGGAGGCAGCGGAAGAGTCATGTTTCTGCATGTTCAGTGGAACTGGAGTGCGGCCACGCCGGCACGGAAGCGGTTGCCACATGCAGCAGTTAAGTGGTACAAGAAAGGAATTGCAAACATAAAAATTCTGTTTTTCCGTCTCATCTTTATGCTCAAGTTTGGTCTTGCCCCTAAGGTTTCTTTCAATACTTCCCCACCTTTGTAGCTTGGCTGACCTTTTATGGCCCATTTGATTTGTAGCCTCCTTGTTGCTTTTTTCCACTCATTTTTCTTGCATTCGTGTGCTTTGTGGCGCATTGCTTTTTCCCAGCGGGACTTTACGTAGTCTTTTTTCATCAGCTCTTCTTTGTCCCATTGGCTTTGCATCTTTTCCACCCTATGGATGCCCCCACCACCTTATGCTTCCGATATGCATCGCTGAGCAAATTAGTGACCCCCACCCCACATAAGGGGGGCAAAGACTAAATTGAGAAAGCCAGCATGTGCACGGGAGAAAAGTACATGAGACAAAGTCCTGTACGGAAGGAAGTGAGGTGACGGGAAACCGAAGGCCGGAGAAGTGTGGCAAGATGGTGGCATGTGAAAGTAATTGGGTGTCAAGAGGATATGCCTGTCTGGTAGCAGGGAGAAGGCAGTGAAATAAGTGGGGGGTGCCCCCTTAAAAGTGGTAGATTGAAGGCCCGATTCGGGGTCACCAATGTAGAAGCATTGATGAAAATACACCGCCAACAAGACTGCTCCGCTCAAGAAAGTTGGAACGAGAATTTGGATCCAGCCAACGTAGCTAGCCTCCATGCAGCTTTCCCCTTTGACAGGACAAGCTTTTCCAATTACTTCATTCAATCACCTGCTTCGTAGGAGGAGCTTGTGATTTGGAGGGGGAAGGGGCAGGATAACTGCTCTCCGACCCCTCATTCCTCCGAAGTCATCGAGTTGTTGGTCATTTCATTCTCCCAGAACTGAAGACTTTGCTATTCCAATGGGGGAAGGGGGGTCTGAGATCTTACACAGACTTCTCCGGAGGAGGACAACAATGGTGATACAACTACACAACCAGCGTGGCGCACTTCGCAAACCAATCAGTCTATGGACTCTGCTAACCGATGCAGCTAGTCCACTGAGATACCTATACAAGTCTTTGGACTCCTAAACTGTTAGTCATTGCTCGGTTACTTAGCAAGACCACCAAGGACACGGCTTACTTTCAGCCTATCATAAAACCACGAAGGATGCGGCTTACTTTTCAGCCTATCAGTGGTCTTCTACGGTGGAGGGAAAACCATGCAGCTTCATACTCAACCTTATCGCCACATGGCAGAAACTAACCCGCTAGGGCCCCATCAGTCCAGCATTTAGTATATTTCATCGGGCCTCCAAATTTGCACCGACGGCTGAAGAGTGATAAAGACCTGGACAGCAACATATTTTTGTGGATAGCCTCCTAGGATTCCGATCCTAGGTGACACACACTGCACAGCATCACCCCGGTCTCTTGGTGCAGATTCATGTCTGGGAAACTTTTTATATGGTCCTTTACATTTTCCTGCAGCTACAGGAACCCTACATGGGAATTGGAGGTAGAGGCTTAAGCTACTTTGCTTCCTTTCGGTCAAAAAGACTCAAGATGGGAAAGATAATACGTTTCCATCACGCAAGAAGGTACAGGGATCAATTTCATCAGCTACTCTAATTATGCAGGCTTAGCAGTTTAGGGTTCTATTGAACGCCCACAATATGCAGATTGCGGCTAATTTTATCATAGGGCATTATCGAAAGAGGACACTGGTCTTGTAGGTCAGGCAGTGCCACTCAAGTCTGGATGGTCGCCCACCTGTTGGAGTTGGGGCCTCCAAAGGCAGTTTCAAGGGATTTGAGGATTAAAGCCGGGTAAAGAGATGTGTTGTGTTGTCTGGTTTGTTGTTATTTTAAAAGGTTTTTCATTGTGAAAACTAATAAAATATTTTTTTAAAAAAGGAAGTTCCTTCTGTTCTCATCTCCCCTTCCTCATTCTGAGTGCGGCCCGGGCAACGGACTCACAAGCGGATGCGGTTTCCCATATGCAAGTTCATTAGGATGAGCTATGGGGGTTTATCTCAGCATGCACACCTTCTACATCGGGGCCCTACACGGCTTCTGCACTTGCATTTTGGGCAAGGACGCAAGAGCACTTGCCATATCTGATCCAGGCAACGGGAAGTTGGATCAATGAGGAGCTCAGCTCCTCTCCGTAAGCTTGGACGCATTCAGACCCTCCTTGTGGAGGGTGCCCGCAAGTTCAGCCACATTAAAGCCTTTGCATGCCCGCTCCGTTAGCCATTTAAATTGTACTCTCTGGCTCATAAAGCGACCAAGCAGTTCAACCAGCCGTAAAACTGGACATAACAGGGGGCAAAGAACACAGAAGTCAACAAATTCCTCATTTCAAGGAAGCCCACAGGAAAGGCAAAGCCTGGAACTACCCACTGGGTGAGTAAGAGTCCTGTGGAAGTCCCTCCTCATGGATGTACACATCACACCCGGCTGCCTTGCCTTCTGAACACCCCACCATTCGCTTGTGTCCTACTAATACCTAACCTTATTCTTCAAGTCTGTTTATAATTATGCCTCCGTGGTTGGGTTTAATCTCTGTTCCAATATGATTGGTTATTTATAACGTGCTTAACACCCAGAGGTGTCCAAGAGCGGAACCAGTGTTGCTCCGTGTCATCTTGCTTCCAAGTCGAGCGCATTGCCCCCGAGCCAGTTCTAATGATCCAATGATCTCATGGTTTAACTTTTCTAAAGTGCTTTAGTGCAAAAAGATCGATTTAAGAAACAATTAAATTAAACCAAAACATCCAACTGATCAGCATTATGAAAGATACTGGATAATTATGACTTCTGTTTATAGAAAGTAGACCTGGCAGCATTGGTGTAAATGGTATCGCCGCACTGGTGTGCACGCATGCATCACCTTTGCACTACCCATCGACAAGAGGCCTAGCAGCGGAGTGCACATAGGGTAATGTTCACACCGGGCATACAGCTAAGAAAGAGGTCTGCAACCCTCATCTCTCCAGAGGTTTTGGACTACGACATTATGATCAGTACACATGGACTACTACTGGCTAGGGCTGATGGGAAGTGTAGTTCAAAACACTGCCCCCACTGGCCAAGGGTCTACAATCAATGGCCGCTGTACTTAACCAGTCCTTGCCGGTATAGCTAGCTGTCATACGTCTGCACATCTCACACAGAGCGATGCCAAACCGCACTGTACGGCTGCTCAAGAGAGAGGGGAAGTAAGGCTCTCCGATACTAATCGCTTATCACTTCCGTGGACGTTTCCAAAAGCAGGAATGGAATTTTTATAGAGTGCTTGAGTCATAAAGATTTCACATAAATGGATGTGCTCTTGTAATCCTATTAAAGAGTGCATTCGCCACTGGTGTGCGGTGCCTCAAAATCCTCCACTTCGAGAAGCACAAGTTGGCTACATGAATGGCCGAGGTGCACCACAGTTTTTAGGGTTGTGTTCTAGTTGGCAGCAGGGCTCTCATTGGGCTGGATCTTCCTGGATCTGAGATCCGGCTCCCCGATCCCAGGGAATCCATATGTGCTCCCTCACATTTATTTTCGAAATCTGCCGCGCTTTCGTGTTGGGGGCGGGATCTGAACCGTGGTCGCTAGGTTGAGAGGCGAGATACTTCCCCACAAGGCCACTTGAGGGTCTGATCAGGAGTGCTCCGATATCCCATGTCAATGTTGCACTATACAGGAAACATTGATATGCATTTTTTGGGGGGGGGGGGGTTTAAAAGGCGTGCAAATGTTGTACTTTGATGACAACATTGATAGGATAAGTCATTTATAACGCGCCTGTACACGAGTGTTTCATTATAAGAAATGTGACCATTTTCCAGGTGCTCACGATTCATCTTCTGAGGGGCTGAGGAAAATGTTCATGGGGGCAACAAAATCCCCTCCTAGCCCGGCGCTCTATCCCCCACTCCTTTATCCCTGCATTAAGTGGGGTCCCCAGGAAAAATAAGTCAATTTACACCACTGGTTGGCAGCACCGGAGTGCATTTGTAGAAGCAGGGATGATGGCACGATCTGCTCAAGGTGTGCTCAAGCATTCCAATGCAATCCAATGCCTGCTGGCTAGGCGGTGCTTAAGGATCAGCCCCTCAGGATTGCATCCGGGAGTTGCCAAGGTTACTGCGGGCCACTACAGCGACGTGAAGGAAGACTGTGTACGGATGATGAACGCAGAGGCCAGTGAAAAGAGTAAGGGATCGGCCAATCGCCGACTGCTCCTCAGCCCTATTATCCCCTTCGGAGTTGCCCGCGTGTCGTGTCCCGCTTGACCTACCAGGGCGATCCCTGCACCCTGCTCGTAACCACTCGGTACATCCCCTTGTACAGTGTTCCACGGCTTCCCAGCTTGGTTCACGCTTTGGAAAGCATATGCGTATACAAGGTCCAAGATGCAGTGACAAACCTACTCGGCTGATATCCAGTATTGGTCAATCTGAGAAAATGAGTGGGTTTTAACGGTTTCTATACAGGAAAATGTGGCAAGGCCAGCACATAAGTGACCAGATAGTCCAGGTGCGTTAACATCCCCATGCCTCGCCAAGACGTTATTAAAAACAACTGGATCTGGTGCCCCAGAATCAAGTCCCCTGCCACCCCTAGGTTGGCTCTAGACAGGTGGGGGCAGCCCTTCACTCAAAAGTCTCCATGGGAGCATTGAAAAAATGATACTTACAAGTACAATTTGCTCCCCCATCCAGTCTAACACCACCCCACCCCCCCCCTTCAGTATGATCCCCTTTCTGGTTGTAAGAGAAGCTGGCCTGCTGAAGAGGAAGAGGAATGCATACTTTACTACAAAAGTAAACAAACAGGCTGGGCCAGTCAGAATGTGGTCAATTTCCAGCGATAATGGCACTACCAGCTTTCTTACAGGGCTTGTGAGGTTGGCATCATGGAAGGACACAGAGGCAGATTTTAAGTTTAACAATATTTTATTAAGAAAATGTCAGGATGGAGTAAGGCCCAACTTGCCCTATTCTAAGGTGGGATTTCCCTAGCAAAAGAAACTAAGGAAAGTCTGTGCCAGAATGTTCAAATGAAAAGTCTGCCAGTGTCCAAAACCTATACTTGCACTCACAACTAATATCAAAACAATGTGTAGGGATGCCAGCAACAAAAGAAGTTCCCAAATAAAGTTCAAAGCTTCTTCCAGCTCGGACTTCCTCTTCAGTTTCTTTCCCCCCCCAAAGTCATTAAGTTCATTACAACGTTCAATTTACCTTTGTATCAAACGTGAAGATACACAGTTGCACAATTTAGTAAAGGTTAGGGTGGTCTTCCCCAAATTCAATAAAGTTCAGAGCAAGATGTCACAGGGTTTCCTTCCACAAGTTCAATGTTAAAATAACACAAAAAAAGTATCTTGAAGTTTTGTCTGGCAATTGGTTTTCCACAAGACTTTACAACTCAGGGCTCTCTTCCCCAAGTCCGATATTCACCATGTTGTTTTCCTTCTCACATTACAGCAAACGTCCTTTTCAACATTTAGGGGTTCCCTAGTCTTGGTGTGGTTTTAGACCACACAGTCCACCCATTACAGGTTACACAACCAGGAACCGCTTGCAATAGTTCTGGATTCACTATATAGTAGTTCTCTGGTCTTGGCCAGTTTCAGACCACACGGTCCACTCATTACAGGTGACGCAACCTGGAACTTCCAGGCTTTGAGAAGTTCAATATTCAGCCAAACAAGTCGTTTCTCAAAGGCAGCTTCAACATACGAGTGGTTTCGCAATCTTGGTTTCCCTTTTTACTCCAAATTGTTCATTCAACTTTGTTGTTTATGTTTCACTTAGAAAGAAATAAAGGTGCATATTTTTAACAATTCAAGTATAAAAGGTAACTACTTGTTTCATTCAATTCGGTATTTAATAAAGGCAACATGGCTCGTTTTACTTAGTTTGGTATTCAATAACGGCATCTCCTTTTAGGTATTCAGAACAATGCTACTTCAATGATTCCCATTGACCGCTACTGCATTCACAGTCTCCTGGACCGCCCGAGTGATTAACGTGTCCCTGACACTTACCCGGAAGCTCCTTTACACAGAGATTCTCCCTCCTTTCGGGAAAGGCTACTTGCCCGCCTCTCTCCACTCACTCCGGCTCTCGGGCGCAGCTTCGCCTTTGCCGACTGACAGCTACTCCTGCACTTTAACTTCACCGGGGCACCCAGAGTCTCATTCTGCATTTTGACTTTGCTTGCAACCGCACAGCTCCTTCATCATCTTCTTCCCGGGTCTCTCTTTCTCCTGCCATGTCCGGCTTTTTGTACACCCGTGGTCCAGTAGCGGGTTGCCGGTGTATTCCATCAATTACTGTTGCCTGGCTCTCATTACCAGGACGTGCCTGACATTCATGCATCTTCTTCGTCCCAGTACGAAAGTGGTAATTAGTGTTTATTCCTTTTAGTTGCTTCTTCCTCGTCTCAGTATTTGAATAGGGAAAGTGTGTAATAGTAATTGGCAAGTGTTTCTTCCTTGTCTAAATACTGTTAGGTATTCCAAAAAGGAGCATGAAGGGGATATACTAGAGTATGGTTAGGTTGGTTATTCCAGGGATCGGGGGATATTGTGTTTTATCCCAATGTACTTTATCCCCAATCCTTCTTCTCGCTTTGACCTGCTCGGAAGGAGAATATCTCCCATTCTTCTCCGAGGCAAGGGAACAAGGTGAACACAATCCCATAACCACTTCTGGGGTAGGGGTTCCTGATGCAGAATACTGTGTCTCACCTAAAGGCATCCCATCCCACCCCCAATCCCCAAGGACCCTCAAGTGCTCCTCCCTTGCTCGTCCACCCCCAGGGGCAGGATCCAAAAGCGATGGCCTTTCCCTGGCCACCTGCGTAGAGGATCCAAGGGGAGTAGATGTGAGAGTACCCCATGGTTTCTCACAGGTCGTTATGGCAACAGCACCACACCTTATTAGTCACTTACCCATCCCCTCCAGCAACCCTTGCAAGGCAGCTCTCAGGGATGCTGGGAGGGGAGAGATGCTACGTGTATGTAAGCGGAGTGGCAAAACTGCCCCACGGGTTGGTCACCAGAGCAGGGGAGGAACAACCAAGAGGGTAGTGCAGAGGCACAGTGTTGCTAGTGGCACTCTCAATCCTTGTTAGAACGGTGCCCCTGCCCACATCCCTCCGCTACCCACTTACAACCCCACCTCATGGGCGGCTTGAATAAAGAGGAACGGGAGAGGGCAGAAGAGGACAGCCTGGGAGGCAGCGTCTTTCCCTGAGCTATTAAAATGTAAGCACTCGGCCAGGCTCCGCCTTTCAGCACCCCGTTTAACCTTCTGAGGTGGCGATAATGCATTAATGACAGCCTAATAGAATCCTGAGCAGTCATCATCTAGGATAACCGCCCTTTCCAAATTACAGCCCGAGCCTCTGCCTTAGGTCGTTATTTGTGGGCATGCAATTATTCCATGATAATTACCACTCAGGGGATCTTGTCAGGTTATACTTAAGTTTGTGATTTGGCTGCATTAAAAAATAAGTCAACATTACCTTTCCTGTGCAGGCAGTACATTGATGCCTTGACTCCAAAGTAGTTAATTAAGGGAATGTCTGTGTGAACATGTAGAAGCCCTGTGAAGCTGCAGGCAGGTACGCACTGCCACTTTCCGTCACACAGCAGGTTTAAGGCCTGTGGGGGCCTCTAATGGCTAGTCTTTCAAACAGTCAGACTACCCTGTACCCCGCTACCCTGTACATATTCACTCTGCTCCAAAGTCTGTCACGTCCTCTCCCCAACAGCAAGTTCTGATCATTACAGTACCCTACGTACATGGCAGGCACTATAACAGGCATTGGCAAAGACAACCATTTTTGGCTTTTGTGTATGGATGGGATAGGTATTTGCCAGCCTCGGTCATATTTGTACGCTAGCTGTGAAACGGTGAGAGCTCCTTGGCATTTGCTGGGCACTGCTTTCATATGCCCCTCTAGCATGTATACACAAGCCAAACCCGTTGCTTTTCTCAATGCTTCTTTTAACATGACTTCAGTGCAAGGCACAGATATAAATCAAGCGCCGGGAGGCATACTTAGTTAAGATGTTTTTATTATGCCAGTAGCACTGTTACTGCTGCAATTGAGCCCTTAACTTTCAGCGGACTGCATAGTAACAGCCCGGCCAGGCTAAAGTATGGCGTTACTAAATGGCCACGCTGAAACAGCACTATACAAGAAACCCACAGACAGGAACAAATACCTGTGCATGGCATGGCTTCCATCCAAGGCTCACTAAACTTACCTGCAGCCAGGCCATCCTGTACCAGGCACAACAGGAACACGTGGGGCAATGACGTTGCTTACCTCAGCGTGACCGTGGACTGTCAGTGGCTGCGTAAATAGCCAAATCCCACCAGATGTGCCTCACGCCACCTCCTTCTCCTCTATGCTCTAATACAATAGTGTCAGCTTACAGGTGGCGCTTAAGCACCGCCTAAGAGACAAAACTAAAAAGAAGAGCAAACAACCACTGTGCTGTCAAGAGTCACCCGACGCGGGCAGGTGATCTGGGGGGTGGTGGGAGGCGAGTCTGAGCACATCCCTGCGCACAGCTGGAGCTGACAGCGCGCGGCTGGAATGCACCCGCGTGCTGACAGCAGACAGCAATTCCAACACGGGGCAGGCGCCAAAGGGAATTCCGTGTAGCGCATAGAAGCGGAGTAGCACTTTACAGCTGTAAATTGTCATATGCCATGCGCCCAGTGACCCCCGGGTCTGGTGCGCAATACAAGTAATAAACGGTATGGTGTGTGGGCATTAAAGAGAAGCCATGGTGTAGTTACGCGAATATCATGTAGTCACATAATGAAAAAAAGGCACACAAGTGAAAATTAATTTGGCAAAAAAACTGTAGGTCAAGTGCCAAGGCTGGAATAGGAACCTATGACCCCTCCACGTCCCTGTGGCCCAGGCTGCAGCGCGTACATGCCAAGCCTAGCAACATTAAAAAAAAACATGCAGTTTTTGGCCGGGCTCCAGGGCCCTTTCTCTCCCACTTAGAAGTTTGGAAAGTGTTCGACCCCTGTGGCACAACACGAGAAAGGCGGGCATTCAGCGCGCTGGCTCCGATGCCAGCAAGCCTCGCGGGCTCTGCCAAGGGCTTTCTCATGGCGGGCAGGCACAAAGCAGCAGGTATTGGGATGCAAATGTGTGGTGGGGAGCAGCCCCCCAGCTTCCCTTCAAAACACATCATTCAGAGCCGCTTGGCAGTGCACAGTTCCCAGGGTGGGACCGCGAGCAGCAGAGACTGCCCTGCTGTGCCCCGGGGGCCCACACTGCCTGCATGCGTGAAGCCTTGGGGCCCTGCAAACCTGGGGGACACGAGGGGTGAAAACTCAACAGGGTTCTAGCTAAAAAAGCCCCACTCCTCCCCACTTTCAATAAATAGCAATATTCACGATTTCTTAACAGCGGGCCACCCAGGCGAGTGTACAGTTAAGGGAGGTGGGGGGGGGGGCGCAGGGGTCTAGCGAGGCGTAACACTATGTAGGGAGCATCCCATGGGGCCAAATGCCTTTGCACAAGGCCAGGTGCCACACTTTAGGAACACTGCTTATAAAAAAACAAAAAAACAAAAACAAAAAAAGTAAAAACGCACACTGAAAGATCACAGCAAGCAAAATAAAAAAAACCTAATTAAAAAAAAGGAAAAATATTAAAGCATTAACCCGATAACACAAAATAAAAGAAAAGGCAACCTTGTGTGGCCCTACTACGTGCATTGGGCCCGATGATTGGTAGTCTGGCGGCATTACTGCTAGTGACACCCCCAAACTCAGTTACCGTTGCCGCCTGCACTAATTCTCGGGTACCCAGAAAGTAGCCCCTCGTATTATTCCCTATTTTGGGGTCCCGAAGGACGCCATAAAAGATCCAGTAATTACTGCATGCGGTACCGCTTTTGCGCGGCGTTAATTCCCGTTCACACAGAAAGCAGCCGGTGCACGTTTCCAAATCGAAACGTGCAGCAATGACGACTTCAGAGGGCTTTACCACTACCGCCAAACTCGTAATAGCCCATGGCGCATTTCACGAGCAAATGCAGCACGCACAGGGGCAGTGCGACTGCATCAGGTGTGAGCTAGCAATGCAGCCATCCCACTCACAGACCTGCCCGAGTTCTCCCCCCGGGGGGGGGGCTGACGTGCACGCCACAACATACTAACAACGAGCGCCGTGCGTACACACAGCAAATGCTGCTGTGCAGCTGCAAAGCCAATCACGTTATCACATTTGAATACATAGAAGCCCGCGCCTGCATAAAAACCAGCACCTTATTTATTTAGGAATTTATAAAGCACGGCTAACCCCAGGCACCGATACAAGTGTCACATGTTGCAGGCATAGACTGGTTACAAGTTGCATGAGTACAAGTTACTGGTTACATACATGACATTTTATAGGAAGCGGTAGAAAACGCATGCAGGTCATAGCTTGCAATCGGGTGATACATGTGTCCACATAGGAGGTCCCAGGAGGATGTACGGGGGCTGTCGGAGCGTATACTGGGGTTCAGTTTGGTACTCTAGCGAACTGATGCTCGAATCATTCTTAGTGACATCACCACTCGCCTGGAACATATGGGACAAAGTTCACTCTACCATACACGGGGCCTCGCCGGTATTCTGGATACCGGCAAAAGATACCAGCAAAGGCTATTACCGTTTCCGCCACTTGGTCCGGTGGCCTTGCTGCCGAATTACGAGTGCCGGTGGGACGGAATTAATCCCCATTCATGGACTCCAAGAGGAGATTTGCCGTCGCCAGTGCCGGCAAGGAGAGCTTTTTTTGCCGGTAGGGCGCTCGCATTCCTCCCGCTTTAGCTAGAGGTAACCCAGGTGCCCCTCTGGCAAACCTATAGGTCGGGAGGTCTGGTAAAGTGCCAGTATCCACAAATACAAGCACTTTAGTAGACCGGCCGACTTGTAATGAGGTCCACAGTAAGGCAAGAGTTTCTTTATACAGGTCAGAGAACCCGAGGTGAATGAAAACTCCTTTGAAAATACGCAAGGGGGTACTTCATTCCTTATAATACGTGGCCTCACACTGCCATCCGCTTTAATCTTAGGGCTTTTGCCTATTGTGATGTAAGAGACCTTGAAGTTGCTAGCAACAATAATCAATATAGAATGGCTTCAAAATACAAATATAACTGGCAGCTTCTCGTGTGTTGCAGAGAAAGAGTAAACTGTCCAACAAAATGCATCCAACATGTTCAGTGTGTGCTGAAATAAACAGCCAACAGTTCACAAACTGAACATAATATCAGTAACAGGTGCCCATCAGGTCCTGGCTGATAAGGGTCAGAGAAAGCTACTTTACAAGAAATGAATGCGAGAAGCTTGTCCCGGTATAAACCCGATGTACAAACTCAGACCACAATAGCCGCATAAAAGCCTGCGAATTATATTTGTATTAAATGTGACATCACTACTGACGTATCAAAAGAAAATGACATCACAGCTGCACTGTATGCCAAGCGGCCCAGTATTAAAGGGGAGGACAGTGAGTGGCGATGCATTATAAGGAATAAAATACCCCCTACCATGCGTAAAAAGGATTCTGCAAGTCACCTCAAGATCCGTTGGCTTATGAAGAAACCTTCAGGTTCGTTCCCCTATTTGGGCAGGGCTTTGCTCAGTGACTTGCAACATCCTAAAGTATGGCACAGCCAGGCGTCCTGTGATACACCACCTCACCACTTATCGCCCACAGAATTCTCCTAGGACTGGCACCAACAGCATAATGACAACACAGCCGACTGCCCCGTAGGAAGGCAGTACCTATGCCAACTGCTCCAAAGTGAGCCAGGCAACACAGCCTACCGCCTCACCATGAGCAGGGCAACACCGGCGACTGCCCGCAGCGAGCCAGGCAACACCACTGACTCCCCCCTCAGCAAGGCAGCAACCCTGCCAACTGCCCCGTAGGAAGGCATTATCTACGCCAACTGCTCCAAAGTGAGCCAGGCAACACAGCCCACCGCCTCACCATGAGCCGGGGAACACCGCGACTGCCCCGCAGCGAGCCGGGCAACACCACTGACTCCCCCCTCAGCAAGGCAGCAACCCTGCCAACTGCCCCGTAGGAAGGCATTATCTACGCCAACTGCTCCAAAGTGAGTGGGGCAACACAGCCCACTGCCTCGCCATGAGCCGGGCAACACCGACAACTGCCCCACAGAGAGCCAGGCAACACCACTGACTCCCCCTCGGCAAGTCAGCAACACGGCCGACTGCCCCCTAGGAAGGCAGTGTCTACACCAACTGCTCCAAAGTGAGCCAGGCAACACAGCCCACCGCCTCACCATGAGCCGGGGAACACCGCGACTGCCCCGCAGCGAGCCGGGCAACACCACTGACTCCCCCCTCAGCAAGGCAGCAACCCTGCCAACTGCCCCGTAGGAAGGCATTATCTACGCCAACTGCTCCAAAGTGAGTGGGGCAACACAGCCCACTGCCTCGGCATGAGCCGGGCAACACCGACAACTGCCCCACAGAGAGCCAGGCAACACCACTGACTCCCCCTCGGCAAGTCAGCAACACGGCCGACTGCCCCCTAGGAAGGCAGTGTCTACACCAACTGCTCCAAAGTGAGCCAGGCAACACAGCCCACCGCCTTGCCATGAGCCAGACAACACCGACAAATGACCCGCGGTGAGCCGGGCAACACCACCGACTCCCCCTTGGCAAGGCAGCAACACAGCCAACCGCCTCGCAAAGAGCCAGGTAACCCCAGCGAATGCCGCACCATGAGATGGGCAACACTGGTGACTGCGGGGCATAACCAGCGACTGCCCCGCAGCAAGCCGGGCAGCACCAGCGTTCGCCCCACCGCCGACTGCCTCGCCATGAGCCAGGCAACACTGGCAACTGCCAGGCCAACACCCTGCAAACTGCCCCGCAGCAAGCCAGGACAACCACCAACCACCCCACTGCTAGGCAGGCAACACCGCCACGCGCCAGGCAGAACCAGCGTTTGCCCCACCACCGACTGACCCGCCGCGAGCTAGGCAACACCAACTGTCCCACAGCAAGCCAGCCAACACCCTGCAAACTGCCCCCCAGCAAGCCAGGCAACACCGCTGCAAGCCGGGCGAACCACCAACCGCCCCGCAGCATGGCAGCAACACCAGTGACTGCCCCACAGAGAACCAGGCAACACCACTGACTGCACAGCTGGACGGGGAATACCACTAGAACATCAATGAATGTGCCACAACACGAGGACCCACACAACACGGATAACACAACACAGGCATGTGAACACGGAGTTTCCAGGGACACAAATAACTGCACGAACCGCTTTGTAATGTAAGAAAATAGCACTAACACAGCCTATAGCGAACGCCATTAATAACCAGCGATATAAAAAACAGACCTTAGTCTGGACGGTAGTGCAGCACACACCGGGGTCAGCAACAGTTTGGGTGCGAGGCATGCACCCCGGGCGTCATGCGGTGCCCCCAGTTTCCCCTCTAGGCGCATGACGTTCCCCTCATCACACTCCCCCGGCTCACGGGAGCGTGCTTGGGCCCGGGGCCCGCCACCGGGCGGCTCCCACAGCAAGGCTCGGAGTGAGACGCCGAGGTTTCCGCCGTGCCGGCAGCTGGGGGGGGGGGGGGGGTCTTCCCTCAGCCCTCCCCGAGCCCACCCGTGTCAAATACATGAAGGGGCCCCCCACACGTTACCTCCGGCGGCTGGGGCCCGGGCTCTGCTCTTCCCGGGCCGGGCTCCTCTGCGCCAGTGTCCCGTCCGCCCAAGGTGTCCTGCGCCCCGGCCAGCCCGTGCACGCAGCAGCGTGCGCAGCCTCTCCCAGCCTCCCAGCATGTGCGCAGGGCGGGGCGGGACGGACGGGAAGGGCCCTGCTCCTCCCCTCCCATCCCCGGGGCGGGTCTGCATGCAGTCAGCCCCCTCACCACCCACCTCTCCCCCTGGGACGCGCCTGGCAAGTTTCCAAAGGCTTCTCACCCATAAAACACGAGCTGCAGCATTCAGAAAGAGAGCGCGCAAAAAAAGTCTCCCCCAATCCGGCTAGCCCATTTGCGCCCGGTTAGTGTTTTTGTATATGTTTTTCAAACCGACATCTTTAGGGTCAGGGGCGAGACACTTACCCGCTAGACCACCGCTCTCCAAAATCACGTATGAAGATTGGAACCTGCAGGAACTCAGGAAACATAGAAGTGCGGCTTTGTAGCTTTAAAAGGTGTGCACCTTTTATTATTTGCTTGCAGCATTATATAACACTCTCCTGCCTCGAGATGTCTTCTGAAAAGCAAATATTTATGTAGGGCAGGCGGCCATGGGTGAGAACAACCCCCTCAGCACCGCTTGCCCGCCCCCGCCACATTCAAAGCCGCTGTTGGCAGTGCCATCAGACAGTAAAAAAGTCATTTCAAGCACTGTGCAGGATAGTGAGAGAAGGAGTGGCTGGACCCCTCCTCCCCAACTAGTCCCTCATGTGCAAACAAAGAGACTAGTGGATCCCAACTCAAGCCCTCCTACCCCCTGCAATCCAAGAGAATCGATACCCAGTCAGGCGCCCCCAGTGCTTCCAACCCAAGAGTGGATCTCAAGCCAAGCCCCTCCTCCACGTGACGCCAAAGATTCTGGATCCCAAGCCAAGGCCATTCTGTGAAAAAGAGGAGACCAGATCCCAAGCCACAGCCGCTGTTCAAGCCAAAGAAGAGATTGATCCCCAAAACTGAAACAGCCCTCCAAGCCAACAGACTGCACCCCAAGCCATGCCCGCCTCATGCCAGGCCAGAACCTTGAGGTCCTTCACAGCCTCTGTCTGGATCTCTGGCCAAGACTCCTCTGAAAACCAAGAGGCTGCCCCGAAGCTGGGTCCCCGGGGAAGCCAAGGGACTGGCGACAAATTGACTTCTGCCCTGCAGGAGTGCAAGGATGGGTAGAGGCTAAAACGCCTACGGAGCCCAAACACTTCTACAAATCAAGAGCCGCAATCGTACAAGTGAAACAGGCACAGTCCAGAGATATACCTCCTTCGTCTTTTGTGGTAACGTGGACCGAGGGAAGGCAGGAACTCTCAAGAGGGGTGTGAATGCGGTTCAGTAGCGACCCAAACAGCAAAGTGTAACAGTCCAAGATAAAAGAATGTCCAATCAAGGTTCTATATAATATATACATAGCTTAATTAAACACACCGTATACAATAATAACGAAATAGAAAACACTGCAAAAACCCACTCCTCTAAAAAGAACGCAAACTATGCACGATAGCAAGATGTTGCTCTCTAGGTAATGAGACGGGGAGAAAAGGCAATAAAAAACACAATATTCTAGTCAGTCTCTGTGGCCCAACTTGCACGAAGGGGGCTGTTATGAAGCAATAATCCCTTTGCAGTGTCTTGGCGGTTTAAGAACGGCGAACCAAGTTCTCTGCACTTTTCAAGGGTTCAGCTCGGTTCAGAAGGCTACAGTCGCGGTGGTCCAGCGGCAAGCAGATATCAGGGGGCGGGGAGAGTTGAAATGAAGAAGGGTGTGGTTCGAAGCAATGCTCGTGGATGCGGATCGTGGATGTATCAGGTTCAGTTCAACAGTCGAAGTTCAATGCCAGACAGGCTGATTACAGGATGCCGGGTTAGGTGGTTCGATGTAGGGTCAGAAGGATGCGGTTTAGAGAGAACACCAGGGTTAGTTAAAGAGGCTTCAGGTTCGAGGCTTGTGGTTTGAGCGGCGGTACGATCGTTGCTGGTGCAGCAGTGCTTCTTTGTTCGAGCCGAGGCACCGATGAACTTCCACTGGTGTGGTGCAGCAGCAAACTGGTTCGAACGGGCAAACCTGTGGTTCGAAAGTCAGTGAGTGACAAAGGCAGCTCCTGAGGGTCATGTTGGTTTGAAACAGTGTTGAACAAGCTCGAATCACGGCTCGCAGCGGGTTGACAGTGAAACTACACGAATCATGGACTTCTTGGCTCTCAGGAGCTGTGAGTCCCACTCCAGGATCTCGAGGGCAAGAGTAGTCCTTTTCCTCGGGCTCCTAAACACAGGGGGAGGCTGGCACACACCTCCAGGGATACTTCAGCACAGTAAAGTCCTGGGCTGACTTGTGGCTGGAAAAATATTGAAGGTCTTGCTCCAGCTGCGGGTCATCCTCAGTCAAAAACTAGCCCCCTCAGTCAAAAACTAACCCCACCCCTCCCTTCAAAATAAAATTAAAGGCCGTTTTGGTATGTGGCACCCTGCTGCGACGCTACTCCTTTTGTCCATTGGTCTGCCAGATGGCTCCTATTCCCAGGACAGCTTCCTGTGGAGTGCCTGTCTCTCTGGGGAAGGTGTTACCTCCCCTCATAAAGGAACAATGAAAGGCAGCCCCCAGGGCTACAGTCTTGCTGGAGCAGACAGCCTGCTTCTGGCCAATAGACATAACCCTTCCTCAGCTGAACTGAGCTCACATGACTAACACATGTGTGATATGAAATCGATGTGACTTGGATACTTATGAGAGATGCCAGCCACCATACCTCAAACTCAGGTATGGCTTATCTTTACAGTTTAACATGCCACCAGGATAGCATTGTCATACTTACGTTGTTATTTTAACAGGAGCATATCTTTCATAAATGTAACCGCAGCACTGCAGAGGCTTGGTTGTCACTTCAGCTATCAAGAGGGCACCTGTGACCACTGAACCCGCTCTGTGCCATTGGAGAGCAGGCGCTGCAGATCAGGGTATTGGGTCAGCAGGGCATATGTGTACACTATGCTATTGGCATGGAGCTTGTGAAAGACAAACAGGATCAGCAGATCGCCCTTCTGGAAATGAAATGACTGCATCATTTTATTAACTAATAAAAACAAAAACACAGGGCTCTACATCCTTGCCAGCTGGCAATTCCACACACCCAATGAAAAGTGGAACCCAAGCCAAAGCCCCCGGTACACAGCAAGAGGCTGGACCCCTAGCCAGTCCCACCCCATGCACCCCAAGTGATCCAGCACAAGTTTCCACTGCTCACTGCGCCTTCTATTTCAGAAAGAACGTTTCTGAGATTTAAAGATCGTCATCCACCAACACCGCATCCAAGACAAAACTCACTGCCCAAGGACCTCTTTTTCTAAGCATGAGTATCAATTTACCTGCAGCTCACAAAACACAAAACCAATCAGCATTCTCAATACACTCGCCCTGGACCGTGCAGCCAGTGGACGGTATGGTAGGTCAGTATCAGGAGACAGACGCAAAGGCAGTT
This sequence comes from Ambystoma mexicanum, assembly GCF_040938575.1. NCBI lineage: Eukaryota > Metazoa > Chordata > Amphibia > Caudata > Ambystomatidae > Ambystoma > Ambystoma mexicanum. The sequence goes on along the minus strand of NC_090936.1, from coordinate 20,574,855 downwards.
TTAAGTCTTTTATTCTTAAACAAATAAGGTCCGGTCGCCTCTTTCTCTATATCTGGGGGTCCTAAATACTATTCTAATCAGAGAGAGAACAGAAGGGTGTTCAACAGCATGTCAGAAAGTCTCAACATAACTACAGTCTTTTGTCCAGAAATCCTACCCTAGCCTAGTCTCTTTCCCTATCTCTACAAAGAAAAAACACAAAAACCCACAGACATATTTTGGGGAATTTCCCAATAAAAGGGATGGCAGGTGGCTTCTGAATCCCACCCCCCTGCCCCACCTCCCTGCCCCACCCCTTTTGGACTCCTAATCATAGTCCCTTGACTAGGTTCACAGTTCCAGTTTGTACAGTTCAGACAGCACTGGATTGCCGCCCCAGCCTCCAGCCAGGTCTCTCTGTCTCTCCTCCTTGTCAAAAAGTATCAGTCTCGCTGTCTTTCTGCCTTCAGGGAAGTGGGGGTCAGAGGGGGGACTGCTGTCTTTCTTCCCACTCTGGGGCTTTGCTCTTTCCTGTTCCCCGCTCTGGGGTTCTTTCCTCTTTCCTCTTTCTCCCAATCAGGGGCCTCTCTGACTCCTCTTTACCAGCTCTGGATTTTCTTCTTTCTCTCCACAGTCTGGGGCTTGTTTCTTTCTCCCTCTCCACTCTGGGGTTTCTCTATTCTTCCGCCTCTCCAGGGATGGTGGCCTTCTCTCTCCCCTCCCTGGGGCTTCTCAGTGTCCTTACCACTCTAAGGACAGTCTCTTTCTCTCGCCGTGCTTTGGGGCTTCTCTGTCCTCTCCGCATTCTGCACTTCTCTGTGCTTTCCGCACCTTAGGACGTCTCTGTGCTCTCCCCACTCTGGGGGCAGTCTCTTTCTCTTTCCCCACTCTGGTCTCTGAAATTCTCCTCCTGGTCTCCTCCTGGTCTTTCCGGCATTTACCTGTTCGTTCAGTTCAAACAATTTCCTTGGGTTGCCATTCAAAAGGGACCTCCAGGGCCCCTCGGCAAAGTCTGGATTAGCCGCACTTGAACTTGCAGATCCTTCACTATTTTAGCTTCTGTCTCTTCCTCACCCCTCTAGGGCAGTTCAACTCCTTTGAAGGAATGGATCTTGCTTGGCCCACTGTGGCCCTTCTGACTTTACTGCTAACTTTACTTGGTCACGGTGTCCCACCCTTCGTGAGTGGTTTGAGTTCTCAGCCTGGACTCAGCTCTTGGGTCCTTCAGACCAATTGGTTGTCTGGTGGATGGTGCCCTCGCAATGTCTTGGTTTCTGCCTCCCTCTTCCTCGGTGTTTCTATTACTCTTAGGTTTCTCGTATCCACTCGGGGGGTCTTTCTTTCAGGCAGACCCCTGATGGGTGTTTCCATTTATCTCAAGTCTATGGAATCCCTTGGAGGGGCTTTGTTTCAGGTTTACCCTTCCTGGGTCTTCTACCTCTCTAATGTCTCTTGAATCCCCTCAAGGGGTCTTTGCATCAGGGTCACCCCTCGTGCGTGCTATTATGTCTCTCAGGTAACAGGTGGCCTGATATGGGCCGTCTGGCTCTTTAGCCTGTCTCATATTGTCCTCACCCCCTCCTGGAGTGCCTCAGAGCTCTGCCGTCCTCCGCCCGCTCCTCTGTGCAAACTGCGTACTTGTTGTTCCGCAGCATTCTTCCTCTGCCGAGGGGACTGCTCAGGGTAACTGAAGAATTGCGCTTCCCAGGTCATCGGTCCTCTCGCAGCACTGCTTTGTTCGGTCGTTGTGATTCGTGTACACTGGGGCACGTGTCTGTGACGGTTCAGTCTCTCGCTTCTCCCTTCTCCCTTCTCTACCTTTGGTTAGAAACACAACTCTTCAATGATTCTACCACCAACGCCCTTGACGTTATTAGATCATTTAAAAGGGTGCAAACCCCAAAACGTAAGGACAAACCTTGTTGGCTTTCCAGAAACGTAATGAAGCTCCACTCAACTCACGAAGCACATGCAGTCACATGGAACCGTAGATTACGCGATACACCAACATTCTTAAGGCACAGGAGGGGCTATCACACAGCAAACCAAATCACGCGTCTTTTCTGACCAACTCCTGTGACCCACTAAAGGAGGTCTTTGAAATCTTCTCAGTTTTATTTCCCCCCATGCTCTCTCTGGTAACATATTTCCTTCACAACCGCTTTGCAATTCATTTCTTTCCCACTTCAACCAGAAGAGAATGTCACTGGAAGTACATATTAAAGGGAAGGGCAAGTTCCCAGCCACTGTATTTATGTCTACCTTCCCCCATCACCCCCAATCTCTCACAGCATGAGATTTGAAAGCTTGTTTCAAAGAGTGTGTGTGCCTGCTCCGCAGCAGTTCCTTGTCCCTTGGATTCTTCCAATCTCTGTCTGAGTTCCCAATGACCACCGAGGCGGTAAGACCAATGATAAATTCCCCTCTTACTTCTGGGATTGTACCCCCACAATTCAAGGAAGCTTTGTATAAACATCTACAGAGAGTAGCCTTGATTATTGTAACCCTCATGTCCAAGCCATTTTTAACTGCCGATACCTAGTCAACTTAGCTGATAAGACACCATACTCCCAGCTTACGAGATTCACGGAAGGCCAAGCACCCCTGGATCTGGTGCATTTCTGCTTCAGACTAGATCATAATATTGGATCAGCCCTTCCTCTGTCTGGGTGGACTTTGGAACTGATTGGCATACGATCAGTGCCTTTGCTCTGAAGCTTACAGATCTATCTGTCGCTTTCAACTTTGTTAACCCCACATCCTATAAGGTTGTCTACTGGGTTTAGGAAATAGAGACAGAGCATTTGCTGGATAATGTCTTTTCATATTGAACATTCCCGAGTCCCTTCTTGGAATATTTCAAGTCATACTTTCATAAAAGCCTCTTTGGGGTTCAGCAAGGTTTATCACTTCCCTCTTCCTTTCAATCTGTGCCCCTCTTGTCTCCACTCTTCCGTAAGAGCGTCCAGTCTTTCATGCTACACCTATACAGCAAACACAACTAATCCTTAAACGTTCCAACTCCTCTCCAATTGCCAACATTATATATGCATTCATACAATCGGCCTCTGTCTGGCAAACACCTATCTGGTACCTGGCCTAGAAAAGACAGACCTTCTCATCTCAGCAATCCAACTCTTAAGCACATTCTCTGCTGACTTTACCCTTTGTGTCCTTCACACGTCACCTCTTGTAAAGACTCTTGGTGTCACAGTGGATGAAGATGTTTCTCTTGCCCCCCAGATTATGGTGGTCATGAAACAAACATTTGGACATTTGAAAGTCCTTGGAAGAAGTCTTCCTTTCTTTACTTTCCCCCAACAACGCACGGCCATCATTGCTACTGTACTGTCCCAATTAGACCATGCAGATAGCCTTAACTTTGGGGCAATGTCATACTAATTTGCTAGACTCCAGAGAGTACAAAACACTGGAGGCGGTGCTTGACTCCATCTTGGATGTAGGCAACAAATGTCTCCCGTGATCCAGTTTCTGTACAGGCTCCTTGTTGGAAGCAGAATTTCTTTTAAAGTGCTGTGTATTACATTACAAATAATACATGGCAATGACACAATATTCTTGCAACTGAAATGTAAAAGACTTTCCCGAAACTATAATCCCGGATCATCCTTTCACTTGACATTGACAGTGCTAGCCTACTCTGAAATGAAACTCGGAGGCGTTCTCGCATTCAGCCCCACAGCGCTGGAATGCCCTCCTTGAGTGTATCGGAGGGACTGCAGGTTATCCAAGGTTTAAAAATGCTATTAAAAACTGTTTCTCCCTACTGAGGAACCGTACGTGCCTTCGGTCCTAACCAACATCTCACCATCATTCGGGGTTGGGAGTTCTCATAAGCACTCCCTTGAGGACTTCTCCCTCTTCTGACCTTGCACCATCGCTGTTCACGGCTCCATCTACTGATGGTGCGATATCTGTGTTCTTAGAAAAAAGACATGGGTGCCACCCCCAGTCCAGAATAGAGAAGCATGCTTCATTAACACATCCTCATTATCGAGTGCCCGAGCACACTGATAACTCCTCCGTTATACCCTGTATGGCATAAGGCTCGATATCAATATCTACTATCAGTAGCATGTTAGTTCCCCTTTTCTTTAAATGTACCCCATGACAAAGGAGACAGACCAGTGTGTTCCGGCCTTATTCACTCTTTTTGTCTACTCAGCATTTTAAATGTTCTGGCAAGCCTCAATGGCTATTATTTAGTTTACGCGTCTCCATGAACGGAGTTGACTTCATCCAATTTGAGATGTTTTGCTTCTGTTTTCTGTTGTTCTCTGGATTAATCTCTGTCAATGAAATATGCATGTGTTGGTTCTTTGTGCTATTCTCCAGGGAACTCCTTGTGCGCTCATTAGTATTCCTACTGGGCTCCGAGCACTCGAAACATCTCTGCTCAAGAGATGATGCTACTGTCTCTGTGAATACTTCAACACACCTGATGGAGGCAACATAGGGTTCTATATTTTAGGAGAGAAGGGTTGGTCTATTATAATTATATAGGTTGCAGGCCCCGCAAATTCTTACAAATCCCACTTGACATGCAGGGCGAGTTCCACACTCAAACTAGAAGTAATGCACTCACCCCATGGTGACAGGTGACCAAATATTTACCAGTGCTTTCTGTAAAATGGTGCACCTCACCATAAGCACACTTCATATTTGGTGCAAAGTTGCCACCCGTAAGCCAGCTATGCACTGTGAAAATTGTAATTGCCATTTGCTGCAAACTTTGTTTGAAGTAAATGTAAAAAAACAGTTTCAAACATCTGCAAACTCGCCAACAAGGTGTTGAGTACTATGTAATTTGTACTTGCTCTTCATATAATCTCCTCTCCTGTGCATGTGGTCTAGTAGATATTGCTTGCCCTGGGTTGCACACATTATAAAAACTTACCGAAATGTGACATCAATACATCAATCCCTTTGTTGTCATACTTCCTCTTGCTTGACACTTTGTTTCTCATCTCCCCTTGTGGTCTAGCTGCTCAGCTCTGGGAGGAGTGAGATTTTGCTAGCTCACCCTCCTTGCCCTTCTTTTGTGTCCTCCCTCACCCTCATTCAACTGTTCATTGACATCTATGGATTCTGACGCCAGCAGCATTCCTTCCGTTTTGATCAGGAGAGAATGCAACCTAACTTTCTGGTTATCTAGTGTTGAAACCTCCACACTTCAGGGGCAGCCTTGTGCACATCTCAAGGCCTCCCTACATTCCGGGCTCATTGAAGCTAATGTTCCACCAGAATTGCTCTAAAGAAGGCCTTCATGACCGTTGTTTTGCCAACACAGGTAGTTGTCTCCATCCTTCCTCAATCAAACTCTGTTTTCTCAAATCAACTTCCACTTTGCACGCATCCCTGCGTCCACATCTCATTCGCCTGATGGTTCATAACACTTCTATTTGGATATCTGACCATTGAGGGCACCTCTCCCATTCTCCTGCTTTCTCCTGATTGCCCTCCTTTTCAGTTAATCCCCTTTTACTTTCTCACAACAGACCACATCTGGTTCCTATCTTGAGAGCGGTCGCAATTCCCATCCACACAGGAAAGGCTTGGTGCTATAATACAACTACAGTGGTGATGCACCCAGAACATAACACACTGAAAGGGTTGTGGAGTTGCGCCACTGAACTGCAGGGCTGTGATAGGAAGGAGCACGTCTGTGCACACAAAATGAAGGCCCGTGCAAGTGGAGGTTAGTTGTGGGAGGAAAAGCCACAGCTTTGGAATTGGAGAATGAATGTGTTCCTCTCAAGCAAGGGGGCCCTTTTTTCCACTGCCTTTCAGACCACCCAAGATTGCTGGGCTGTGCCGGTGGTCCAGGATAAACATACCATTATGTGACAAGGGAGGGAATGGAACAATTGCAAATTCATCCAGGCAGAAGGCTCAATCAGGCAGGATAATATGAAGGACAAAGTTGTCTCAGGCACACAAGTTCCGGCTAATCAGGGGATCCCCCAAAGAGGAGTGCGGCAAGGGCCAATCGACAGGTGCAGGCACATGGGTGTGTGGGCAGGACTCCAGGTGGGAACATGCATCAAGGGAGACAGTAAGAGGTGGAAGAGGAGATATGGACAAGGAAACCAGAGGCTGGATGAACATATGTACATGTGAAGAGGGGAGGGGGGACATGGAACCAAACATTGATGGGCGTCTAGGGATGTCTATGGGATAATAACTAGGAATGAGATCACGGAGGGAAGATGGCGATCTGACCCAACTGAAGTGGCAAACTGGCGAGACATGGGTAGAGAAGCGGTATAGGACATATTTGGGGTTTCTGGGGAGAGGGCACTAAACACATGGGTTAAGTTGGACTCTTCTTCGAAAGGTCATTTTATTCAGAGGCTTTTCATTTAAGTGCCATTTGACCAACCTACCCAAAACCTTCAAAAATAATATAGTCTTGTTGATGACATCTTTTTAAAAAAGTTTCGGGGTCCCCATCATGGGGTGGAGGGAGCAAAGTTGTGGCTCTCAAAGTTGTATTTCACATGCAAATTCTCGTGGTGCATCCGGATCTCCTCTCATCTGAGGCCTGAAGCACCGGCTGAATTTGCAACAAACCTTTGCGAGGAGCAGATGTTTGGTCTGTGATGAAGTGAGCTCCCTGGCCCTCTCCCAAGGCCAGGAAGCCAGAAGCGGATTCTGCCGCCCCAGAGATCCATCCTAGCGAGGCGTTGCCAGTGCCGTCAGCTCCCCGGAGACGGTAAACGATAGGAGGAGTTCATAGCTCCTCTCCGAACCTGTGGTTATGCCTAAGAGAGAAGACCTCTGACTCTCAGAGTGCAGGATCCAACCTATACTCAATAGGAAACTCCCGGTCCCACCCGCTTGTATCAAAGTACAGTGAGTGCCAATACGTCACAGGGTTTTTATTGACTTTGGTGGCAATACTTGCCTCAACTTGTCCTGCTGAAACCACAAGATCTGGATTAAGAGACGGCCGGGTGCACCTGCCTCTGAAGGACTGGTAGTGCAGGCATTCCACAGGACCTCAAATGCGAGGGGTTCCGGCAGCAGACCTCAAGTCCAAGGCAGAATGTAGGATAGTTAACTTATTTGAATTCTCGAGCCTCCATTATAAGGCTACAGACTAGCATATGCCACCCGGTGCCCACTGTGTACAAGGAATCGCCTATGGCCATGCTCTTGACGCCTCAGAATCCTAATGTGCCCAAATGGACATGGCCTGCAGCAATGCCCCAGATACCTTCAACACTCCCACTGTGCCCACTTTAACGTGACCAGTGGATATTTGGCCGGCCAGGCCCAGGCACCTCTAGGACACCCTATGTGCCACATGGGCTTGCCTTGTGTCATCCGCACTTTCCACTGGGCATCGCCAAAGGCCTTGCATCTGGCACCTCGAAGCCATTGTGCCCACACACCGTAGCCAGTGCACAGTATGCCCTGGCCATGATCTTTGGCCACCTCCCAGGCACACAAAGTCACGTCGGCCATCTTTGCACGGCCTGAGCTCCTCCATGGACAGCTTGCCCTCTGCTCTGAGACCATGTGCCGCAGCGATGCGTCTGCAGCCCCAACACAGCACTGGAATTCGGGCCTGTGACAGATCCACAGACCACCACAGACCCCGCTCTGAACCATCTCAGGGCTCATACAGCTGAATCAGGTCCACAGACCCAAATTATAAGGCTCAGAACTGGGTTCTGGTGCCGCCATGGCTGGGTCTCAGACCCATTTCGTGAGCTTGGATGTGGTGGAAAACTCTGGCCGAACATGCAAACCTGGCTGAAAGCCCTAGATCAGGTCTGCAGGTCTATACCACAAAACAGGCAGTCTTTTGTGTTGTTAGGCCATTTTACACCACTCTTGCGCCCTGATGACTTTTCCCCGATAAGGTATATGTCCCTTTTTTGAAATCCTTTCTGTGCAGGCTTCACAGAACTCCATCCAAAACCTACATACCAAAATGGCAGCTGCTTGGAAAATGTGCAGGCAGCTGCCACCAATCAGAATGGCTTTCTATCAACTAACCAATCTTGTTGCCACTTCTAAAAATTCACAGGCCCAGCTCAGGACCCAAAACCTGAAATGGCCAGTCAGAGCCACAAAAATGGTACCCTTGGAACACAAACAGGTTAGCGAGATCGAAATCCACTGAAAGGGATTTTAGGCCCTTTTTTACTCAAATACAGTCTAATCCGGTTTTGGTGCTAATCGGTCCAGCGCTTTTTGGTTTAGGTAACAGTACAAGTTGAGAGCTGAGAATTTGCCTGCAAAACACTGGTACCCTCACTGTAACTTTACCCACCTGGAATTTAACCCCACAAACCTTTCCCAAAAAATCAGAGTTACCCACAAATTACTTTTGGGAAAGGTTTGTGCAGTTTTACTGAATCGTATGAGGATCCCGATTAACCATAACTACAGAGCTGCTATCGCTGATTCTAATAAAAACATGGCCTATTGTATCTTGTATTCTGTTTTCAGTTAATTGGAAGCTCTAATTATGTGATGTTCTGGTGTGTGTAATCTGACTACATCCCGCGAGTGTCGTCCACATACGCCACTTCCCGCGAGACAATGCCCTTCTTCCTTTTGTTTCTCGGCCCAGATTTGACCTCCGTATGTTGCTCAGCAATCTGTGAGAACGAGACGCGGGGCCAACGAGACGCGGGGCTGTCCCTGAGCAATTATACCTTTGGCAGACTGCCAATAATTACCATCCACACAAATCCTCCAGGGTGCGTTTAACAGCCAGGGACTCATTTGAAGTATTTCTTCCTCTTTTCTGTCTCAACAAAATACTGCAAAACAAGGATTTATGATCAGTCAGTGGAAAAAAAAGTTTTTAGATTAGGATCTATAATTGGGAACATATTTGTATTTTATTTGAAAAATTGTTCTAAATTTGATCAAACTATCCTGTGTTATACATTGGACATGTCCGGAAAAGAGGGAATTATGGAGAGATTTGACTTTATTTCTGGGGCCGCACCTAATATGGAGTCCACACAAGCAGAGCCAACCAACCTGAGCCAATTGATGATTTTGATTGAATGCTGAGGAGAAAACCATGGTTGGGGAACTATGGATGTTGAGAATTCACATCATGAGCTAGACGTAAGATCCACTGGTTACCGATACGGGAACGCATCACCTTCAAAATACTCTCCCTCACCAACAAATGTCTTCCCAATACCGCCCCTACTTATCTAGCCAAACAAATCACCAACGCCCAGTCCATTAGACCCACCAGACCTGTATATTCCTTCAACTTAGCGATCCTGAGATTCAGACGCCAAAATGCCAGAGGCAGTAGCTTCCCGGTGATCGCAGCCAAACAATGGAACTCACTGCCATTAGCTCTGAGATCAGATCCCTCACTGTGGTCTTTCCGCAAAGGACTCAAAACCTGGCGCTTCGCCCAAAGTAACTAGAAACACAATCACTTTCCTCCAGGCCAATCTACAAGTTCACTATACCAATGACCTCATATTGTGTAACCCTATCCACCTGGTCCTAACATTTACGAAACTTATTTATGCAATGTATTCATGTTTGGAATGCACGAAACCCTGTAACATGATGTAACCGTATGCAAAGTGCTATGTCTGTAACATAATGAAACTTGGAACTAAGGTAACTGTCAGTCTTATGTAACCTGTGTCAATTTGCCTCCGAGTTAGGTGCCATAAACAAATGCCAAAATAAGTAAATATATAAATAAGAAGAGTTCAGTATACTCCAGATGTTAGACTTGTCTGCAAGCTCAGCAGCAAACTCAGAAGCAATTCATCCAAAGAATATGTGTTTAGAAACTGAATGGGGAACTAATACCAAATTGAGGTGGCACATGGACCTCATGGATATGAGAAGGTTAGGACCAGTCGGATACCAGCAGGGTTTGTGTTTAGACCAATTTGGTTCATTGACTCTCACTCTAAAAATCCACATGGGATACAAGCGAAGCCCCACCTTCCCATATATGACATTCAGGTATGCAACAGGTTTCATGTCGCAAAATGCGTTCACAATACAAGAATGGATTTTAGAAACCTAAAGGAGTTTGTGGGATGCCTTTACAGCAAGCGAGGTCTGCACAGCCACCTGACAGGGGTTGCAAGGCTCCTCTACCTTGCCTTTATGCAACTTGCAGAACCTGTGTCAAAATGGGGACATTCCTGTGGTGTAGGGGCCTCTGGCAACAAGGAAAGGCAGAAAGCACTGCTCATGAACATACAGCACAGTGTGTAAATGACCAAGCACAGCTTTAGCTAGTGAAGCACGTCCTTTCTTCCGCTGCATGAAGAACGTGGGCATTCATTGTTCTCCAGTATATCAAGAGTGCAGGCATTCATTGTTGCCCTCTATATCAAGAGTGCAGGCATTTATTGTTGCCCTCTATATGAAGAGTGCAGGCGTTCATTGTTGTCTTCTATATGAAGAGTGCAGGCATTCATTGTTGCCCTCTATATGAAGAGTGCAGGCGTTCATTGTTGTCTTCCATATGAAGAGTGCAGGCGTTCATTGTTGCCCTCTATATGAAGAGTGCAGGCGTTCATTGTTGTCTTCTATATGAAGAGTACGGGCATTCATTGTTGCCCTCTATATGAAGAGTGCAGGCGTTCATTGTTGCCCTCTATATGAAGAGAGCAGGCGTTCATTGTTGTCCAGTATATCAAGAGTGCGGGCATTCAGTGTTGCCCTCTATATGAAGAGTGCAGGTGTTCATTGTTGCCCTTTATATGAAGAGTGCAGGCGTTCATTGTTGCCCTCTATATGAAGAGTGCAGGCGTTCATTGTTGCCCTCTATATGAAGAGTGCAGGCGTTCATTGTTGCCCTTTATATGAAGAGTGCAGGCATTCATGTTTGCCCTCTATACGAAGAGTGCAGGCATTCATTGTTCTCCACTATATGACGAGTGCAGCTGTGCATTGTCCTCCTCTACATGAAGAGTGTAGGCATTTGTAGTCCTCTATATGAAGAATGCAGGCATTCCTTCCCGTCCTTTATATGAAGAGTGTAGGTGTTCAGAGTTGCCCTTTATATGAAGAGTGCAGGCATTCATGTTTGCCCTCTATATGAAGAGTGCAGGCATTCATTGTTCTCCACTATATGACGAGTGCAGCTGTGCATTTTCCTCCTCTACATGAAGAGTGTAGGCATTTGTAGTCCTCTATATGAAGAATGCAGGCATTCCTTCCCGTCCTTTATATGAAGAGTGTAGGTGTTCAGAGTTGCCCTTTATATGAAGAGTGCAGGCATTCATGTTTGCCCTCTATATGAAGAGTGCAGGCGTTCATTGTTGTCTTCTATATGAAGAGTGCAGGCATTCATTGTTGCCCTCTATATCAAGAGTGCAGGCATTCATTGTTGCCCTCTATATGAAGAGTGCAGGCGTTCATTGTTGTCTTCTATATGAAGAGTACAGGCATTCATTGTTGCCCTCTATATGAAGAGTGCAGGCGTTCATTGTTGCCCTCTATATGAAGAGAGCAGGCGTTCATTGTTCTCCAGTATATCAAGAGTGCGGGCATTCAGTGTTGCCCTCTATATGAAGAGTGCAGGTGTTCATTGTTGCCCTTTATATGAAGAGTGCAGGCGTTCATTGTTGCCCTCTATATGAAGAGTGCAGGCGTTCATTGTTGCCCTCTATATGAAGAGTGCAGGCGTTCATTGTTGCCCTCTATATGAAGAGTGCAGGCGTTCATTGTTGCCCTTTATATGAAGAGTGCAGGCATTCATGTTTGCCCTCTATATGAAGAGTGCAGGCATTCATTGTTCTCCACTATATGACGAGTGCAGCTGTGCATTGTCCTCCTCTACATGAAGAGTGTAGGCATTTGTAGTCCTCTATATGAAGAATGCAGGCATTCATTCCCGTCCTTTATATGCAGAGTGTAGGTGTTCAGTGTTGCCCTTTACATGAAGAGTGCAGGCATTCATTGTTCTCCACTATATGACGAGTGCAGCTGTGCATTGTCCTCCTCTACATGAAGAGTGTAGGCATTTGTAGTCCTCTATATGAAGAATGCAGGCATTCATTCCCGTCCTTTATATGAAGAGTGCAGGCGTTTATTGTTGCCCTTTATATGAAGAGTGCAGGCATTCATTGTTCTCCACGATCTGAAGGGGTCAAGTCCACAGTGATATGAGGAATGAGTATGTGGCACAGCATCAAAAATGAAAAGGACTAGCAGAGTATTAGGGAAACAGGGAAGAGAGTAGGAGTCAGGATCCCCAGGTAGGGATTGATGGAGGCCCACCTAGGGTTCACCCCTGCGAAAACCTAAAAGAGGCAAATGCCGGTTGCACCAGTAGACAACTTGCAGAGTAAAGGTGGACCATAAGAAGACCAGAGAAGAATGGTGCAGGAACCCCTTAAACCCAACACTGAGGGCCTCATTACACGTTGTGCGGTAAAAATCTGAATTTTACGGCATGGCGCTATTAGCGTCTCCGCCCTCGCAAAAGACCGCTAATGGCGTCCCATTACAAGATCGCAGACACGAGCATAGCGCCATGCGGTAAAAGTCCACAAAATGCCCATTACCGGCCTCGACCACAGTGCTGATAGCACCTCCTCGCTCACGCAACATGCTAATAGCGGCCACCGCTATTAGCGGACACCGTTAAAAAGCGGAACCGGAAATAGCGTCATCGCACAGGAACGGGAAAGAGAACGGCGGCCATCTTTAAAAACACAATCCATTGTCATCCTCTGCATCCAGGACAACTTTCCGGAGAACTCTGAGCAAGAACCATCCAGGACTGGCTGAAGATGTCAAAGGCCCTGAAAAAAACCTCTGATCGACAGCGGAAAGAGAAATTCACACAAGAGGAGGTCATAATGCTGACTAGCACACTTGCAGCCAATGCGGAGGTCGTATTCGTCAATGACATGCGCCGGGAGGCGATCATCAAGAAAAAGGACATCTGGGACGAAGTTGCCCGCAAAGTTAGTGCGGTGGGCACTACCACCCGCAGTGTGAAGGACTGCCGCAAGAGGTGGGACGACCTCCGGCTACGTGTGTGGAATATCCTATCAGTCAACCGCAACCTTGCAATGGCCACAGGAGGCAGCGCAGAATCACCTCTTAAGATGAAGGAGTGGGAGGAGACATGTGCCTCCACCATCGGAGTCGAAGCCATAGAGGGGGTCGGAGACATGGAGCATGGTGTGGCCATCTCATTTGATGGAGGTGAGTGAATACGTCAAACAATGCACAGTGAAGGGTGAGAGGGTACCCCAGACATGTGTCGATGACCAGGCCATTGGTCTTGCCACACACATACATGCATGCATCACCATATACACGTGCAATACTGACCCATCAATGCATGACCAACCCGACATCCCCATGACAAGAATCACTGATGTATAGGCCCCAATGCATAGAGCAGCATGACGTGAACATTCTGCATGAGGCACCTCGACCCATTAACAATGATTTACCCTATTTATGTCCTCCACAGGATCACCGACAGACACTGGAGACCCAAGCACTGCAGCACGTACTCCCCCAGCAGCCAAAAAAGCCAGAATGCATGAGAGGGGTGACACCGCCACCACCTCCAGGGGAAGTGGGAGGACAGTCCATCTGCAGAGGGCCAAGGCCAGCAGGAGCACCATTGCATCACAGCCTGAGGGCACGGCTCCTGTTGTAGCCGAACCCACGCAAGTGTGCCCCATCATTGCTGAGATGAGCACGGAGGGCACGCACTCCGCAGCCACCAGCTCCACTGGGGAGGCAGCAGCCACCGCACCGGCCACTGACGAGGAGGACGCAATCGACGTCCTACAACTCATCCATGACCCCAGCCCAACATGGTCCATTGAGGGGAGTCCAAGGGCAACGTCCGAATCTGCTACCCAGGGAGCACATGACACCCTCACTGTAGAAGGTGCATGGAGCCCTCAGCTGTCCTCACCGGATGCCGGGTGCATGGACTAGGGCGCACCGTCCAGCCCAGCAGCACCTACCACCCTGGCAGACCTTGCAACCATCACCCGGAGGCACGAAGACATGGTTGCGCTGGTCGCCCAGCATGTGGCGGAGACAGGCCGTCTAAGGGATGACCTCCAAAAATATGTAGGGCAAACAAAGGAGGCCATGGAGGCCTGCACTGACAGGATATGCCAGGAGATGGGCCAACTCCGCCAGGCCATTTTACGTATTGGGGACATCATGGAGCAGCATCACCAACCCCCAACACACGATCGACCGGAAACCTCCTCCTCAGCGAGTTCCCAGCAGACCAGCCCCCTGCGCCGCTCCCTGCGCAACCTGAGGCGCCCCGCATCACAGCAACCCGATGTCGGGGGAGGCCCTGATGCTTAGCTCCACCAAGGACCAGGTGGCACATGTGGTGCAGGAAACATTATAGACACCATAAGACTCACCTGGGTGTTTTGGAGGGGAGGGGGGTAAGGGTGCATTTGGGTGTTTTGGGGGGCAGGGGGGTAAGGGTGCATTTGGGTGTTTTGGGGTGTTGCATTTCTTATCACATTCTGTTCAATACACAGTTGTTCTGAAGTTGAAACCCAAGCGTGGTCTCCATCATTGCATATGTGTCATTTATCTTGGACAGGGTCCTTTGTGGTACTCCAAACATGCACCAGGGCAACAATATCCATCTCCGTCCATGCTTTTTCACCTTTGTGCCTGATGGGATTTCAGAATCAGATGCTGACGCACATCGTTGTGCCCTCTTGGCATTGCCTCTTGCATGTCCTGCCGGGGCATTCCCCCGTACTCATCCACATCCCCATCATGCTCTTCTGGTGGTTGCATGTCAATTTCAGGTGGCATTGGCACATTCCATCATATGCACATTTTTTGGTGCTCTACACATGGCTTGGTTATCTTTGCCACTTTGACACGGCTGTACAGGAGTGCCTCACACAGGCTGCTTAGGCAGCGGAGCACTGTCATTGGAAGGCTGACTGCCAGCTCTATCACGACGCAGGTACGGGGATGTGCAATATTGTTGTCCTCTTCCTGCTGGTTCTGTGGGTTCCGTACAGGGGTTGGGAGCCACCTCCTCAGTGGATCGCTGGCATCGCCTGTATGGTGTGAGGAATGGGTACCTGTTATGGGTCACCTCTGGTGCGGGATGTTGTTGTTGGTGCTGCACTGCTATCATGTAGTCAAGGCCGTCATGTCATGCTGCTGCTATTGGGACCATCTTGGTGTGGGAAGGGGTGTGGGTAGGGGTGTGGTGTGCTCTTTTGTGCTGCCTGTCTCCATTGCATGCACCTGTGCTGGTTGTGTCCACCTGTAGTAGATGGGTACACTGCTCAGGTCTCTTAACGGGTGCTTTTCGATGCCGTTATTAGCGCCATGCCGGTAAGGGGGTTTTGGGTGTTTTACATGCCGCTAATGCCATGTCCGCATGGCTTGTGATGGCCTGGTATTAGCGCCATGGCGCTAATTCCGGCCTGGGGGTCGCGCGCTAGCGGCCTTGCCGCTATTAGTGGCACCGTAATTAACGGGTGCGCAGATAGCGGTGGGTCTGGGTCGTGATTGGCTTAGGGGATTAACGGTACCGGTAAATCTTTACCGGTACCGGTATTCCATTACAGCACAACGTGTAATGAGGCCCTGAGAGTCCATGGGAGAGATATTCGTGAGAGGCATAGAGAAGAAGGCCATGATCACACCCGGCTTTAAACCTTTGACTGGGATCCAAGGAAAAGTGACCATGAGAACAGGAGCCCCCTTTAAAGCTGGGCTTGTGTTTCCCCACTGGTAGACTGGGGCGGATCAAGGGCCCACTCAGATTTTGTCCTAGGATTGATCCCTGCCACCTTTGTAACATCTGTTCGAAACACCTTGTCTGTCTCAATAAACACAGGTACAATAAAAGCATACTTGCCTGATTAACACTTCTACTGGTTAGGTACTAGTTATTTGGCTGTAAAATGAGAACACCTGTCATGTCCTCTGTGTTCTGTGGACTGCGTCAGAGACAAACCATATCTTTTCAACCCGGTAACCTAAAATCTGTTCTGCATTGCTCAAAGAACTTAATGCCCTCGGCTAGGGTCAAATCACGTAGTTTCCTGCAGCCTCCCACTTTCCACAGTTTATATCTTCCCCACTCTGTACCCAGTGGGAATTGGATCCGAAGGAGGTTATCCCTTTCTTGTTAATCGATTCATCCCATAGTTCATTCACCAGGGCTGTGAATGCACTTGTATGCATGTTCCCTGGTCGGTCTGCACGCGGTAGCCATAAGACTTCATCTAGCTGCTTCCCCACGACCACCCTATCCATGCTGCTCCTTATTTTATCAGGGTTACCTGTAGACCATTCTCTCATATGCCACCGCATACGATTGACCGAATCCATTGCAGTTGAGATTTGAGAGGGCCATTCTCACTCTTTCACGGTAGGCCGTCAACACCTTTTGGGAGATCCTGGGTTTCCGCCTATTCCATATGAATGCTGATATTAATTTATCGAGTTACTTTAAAAAGGATTGCAGGAGCCTGACAGTTAGGGTCTGGAATGAATATAACACTTTGGGGAGTATCACTATTTTTATTGCAGCAATCCTACCCAACC
The DNA here is from genome assembly GCF_040938575.1 of Ambystoma mexicanum. Classification (NCBI taxonomy): domain Eukaryota; kingdom Metazoa; phylum Chordata; class Amphibia; order Caudata; family Ambystomatidae; genus Ambystoma; species Ambystoma mexicanum. Next base: position 20,558,307 of record NC_090936.1, on the reverse strand, counting down.
ACGTGATCATCAATGGGACCCATTTGCTCAACAAGGGTTTCACTTTATCCAAGAGGGGAACGTAGTTTGCGGTGTAAAGTGATGATATGGACTTAGTAATCTACGTTCCTAGGTAGGTTAGTTGGGTGTCTACAACCGAGAACGGGACTCTTTGTTGTAGTGAAGCTATCTGTGTGGCGTCCAGAGATAGGTTTAACAGCTCTGATTTCATTGTGTTCATTTTTAAGCCTGCCACTGCCCCATATAGATCTAACTCCTGGGCCATCCCTAAACAGATTCTTCGGGGTCCCTAACTGTAAGAATAAAATTGTCAGCAAATGCCATGATTTTGTCTACCCCTCCGCCCCCCGAATGGGATTCCGTTGATTTGGTCCGACATCCAGACCTTTTGTAAGAGGGGTTCCAAGTAAATTGTACAGAGCAATGGTGATAATGGGCACCCCTGTCTCATTCCTCTTCCTATCTGATTAGGCTGGGAGAGGAATCCCCATATGTTCCATTGTATTAACAGAAAGGACCTGTGAGGGGTCAGAAACGTGAGGCGGACAACTTTTGGATGATTTTTCAACATATGCCATTTTATTAAATTATAAATGTTATCAAATGCCTCACTATCCCTACTCTGATGAGAGTTTATCTGCCTGTCAAAACTAAAGGAAAACACTGTAACATAGGACGTCTGGCCCTCAAACCTAAAGATCAAATACATATAGAAATATATTGCAATTCATAGAAATATCAACAATGATATTCACACTCTCTCTTGGTAACCTGGGTGAACCCCCTTCCCCAGGTTCCAAGGTAATTCAGTTCAATGTTCAACATAAGAAAACGGAAACAAGCAAATCTGTATTCTCTGATACAGTCTCAGTTCAATTCTTGGCTCCTTCAATGTTAAAGTAAAGTTCTGTTAACCAAAGTTCCAAGAACAGCACAGCTTTTCTTCTTGGTGAAATAAATGTGTTCCACTTCCTTATGATTGCATCAATACTATTCCCAGCCACAGTGCTTTCCCACCCCTTCAAGTTGCCCAAGAAGACATGGCACACTTCAAAGGAAATACAGCTTCTGCAAATGTTAATGAAACACGGATCTTGGTTGACACTGGGTGTGCCTCTCTTGATAAGATTAGGAGTCACAGTAGGTATCTTTGTCAGGGTGACTTCACAGCACTTCTACTTCTACTTCTACTTCAACAACTCCAATTTCTACAAGAGGTTACCATGGGGGCCTACTCCCTGGCCTCATAGTATTCCATCTTCATTTGTGCTACTGAAGTCTCACATCTACTGACAACCAAATACACCAACACAACTTCAGTACTTTGTGACACTACCACAGCTTTAGCACTTTGTGATATTAAACAGGTTTTGGTTATGAAGAGGATTCACTTCCTGGTACTTCAACACTTTCAGGTTGACAAGGCACTTTTCCTATGAATATCCCTTTTCAGAGGACCAGCCTCTTTGCCTTTCTTGTCTGTCTGCAACCAACAACAACATAGAATTGCTTTTAGGACACGCTTCTATCTTCTTCCTATTGTCTTTTGCAACGTAGGTTGTATCGACTTCAAAGAATGTTTATAAGTAAGTTTCCCTTCCCCAGCCTTGCCTTTTTCCCTCTTAGCCAGAATAATTACCCAGAAGCTTTGTTGTCACTCTCTAGGCTTCAGGAAATGCTTGCACACTTGTATTTTAGACAATGATGAGATGCTATTTATCTTACAGTACTGTTTAGACTGTTCTCAGGCTTTGAAAAAGGCTGGTTTCAGTCTCAATAGGGGGAATACCTGGTGCACTCTAGGTTTGGGTAATGCGTGGTCTCTCCAACTTAAATATCAATGGTTAAACACTTGACTTCTCTTATTTGAACTTAAAACCTTGTAAAGCACATGAAGAAGTGGTCGCGTGTGCCTAATTATGATTCCAGGAGGAAGATTGACCACTGAATCTTTATTGACGTAGTAGACAATTGCAAATTGTGTGGGGGAGGTTGGAGACTAGAGGGAAAGAAGGAGCTGGTCGGAGTTCCTTTTCCCTCCTTCTCCCACTCGGGTTTGCAACGTGCATCAGCCCTACCCAACAACAATCATGGTGAGTGACCGTGCGAGTCGTAATCCAAAAAATGTGAAGAGCTGGAGGTTGGAAAGCTGCCAGTTGCAGCCCCTGAGCTGAAAAAAGAGGCTTGATGACAGTGTAAGAAGCCTCCCAGGTGGAGGCCTCTCTAACCACTGATGACTCTTAAAATGTGATTCTTCAGGTTCTTTTAGGACCTCAGTCCCCAGCTTCTGGTTCCTCCACCTTGCATGTTGATGATGGAGCTCATCACAGGCAGACCTAGGTATAGTTCAAGACTTAGACGCCCATCCCTGTTGCTTTTCCCTTTTGTTGAAAGTGTCAGGGATGAGATTTTACAAATCCAGGGAATCCTGGTGGTGGCGCCATGCATGTGTGTGCAGCGGGATCCTTTGAACCGGGTACTTGCCCTCCATCTATTGTAGATATCTTAGCTGTGCTGTGATTTGCGTCAGTGCTCCTCTTCGCACTTAGCCTGTGCAGGAGTCTAAACATTGTGCCTTAGTTTCAGAGATGCTACAATCTATTGAGAAACATCACAATTGGGACTAAAAGCTGGTTTTATAGTGTTTATCAACTATCTAACATAGATTTCTTCCTTTGGATCAAGGTGTCTTGAGGCCAAGAGGTCAGGTTGCGGAAAGCTGGAGAGGTAGAGATTGTCTTTCGTCTTTCTGATCAGTAATCAATCTATTGAATAGTAGGTCCTGCGCTGTGGATCCACCATCACACTACTAAGCCATTTTTTGATTTCTGTTTCTGATTCCACGCCAGAAAAATGTCCCGCAATTCAGGAAAAATGTACTGAATTGCTAAAAGTATGCCACTATTGTCAAATTCCTGTTGGGATGACCGTGAACGAAATTCGTCAAAGAAGCTGTGATTGCGACAGATAAAAAATTCACTTCGGTCTTTCATGAAACTGTTCCTGCTCTTAACAAAACTTATATTTTCTCCAGGATATCTCTTTGTCCACTCACCGTGCAGTGTTACCAAATATCTATTGCTCCCTTTTTTCAACAAAACATTTTATTGAACATTTTCACATTGTATACTTCAACATAATTATTAGGCATATATGTTAATGTTAATGTTAAAGGACATTTGTACCGCGCACTACCACCACCGGAGTGGTCCCCTGGCGCTCTGGCAGCTCTGAAAGAGGAGGGGAGGTTGAGTTAGTGGGAGGAAGCAGGAAAAGTGCAAGAGAGCAGTGATGTGCTGCTGGCGGCCTCAGCCCAGTGGGTCCGTTGGCTGTGCCTGGGGTGTTTGTGGCCAGTAGTCGTTGTGTACTTTTGTGTAAGTCTATGTGTGTTTTTTGTTTTGTTGTCGCAATGTAGTGAAGTTTGTGCGGTTTGTTGTGCTGTAGGTTTGTGGTTGTGTTTGGTCCAGAGTTTGAGAGGTGTAAGCAGAGGGGGAAATTGTTAGTGGATCGGTTAGTTGGCATTTCTGTCTCGAGGTGAGGCGCTGGTTTTTCGTAATCACCCTAGGTAGGGTGTGGGGCATTTGTGCGTCTCTGTCCTGATCTGGGCTTGTCCGGTATTCATACTGTCCTGTACATATCTGACCTCCAATTCCATCAACTTCCTTCATAAACATGAACCTTACCTGACATCCTTTTCTACTCATATGGCCGTTGTACCTGCTAAAGTCCACAACTTAGTTTGAGTGTGGTGATTGCTAACATATAGAAACCTTATAAGAGTGTGGGGCTAGGTGGCAATTATGGGTGAATGAAAGTTGGCTCGAGTTGGATGGGGTTGTTGATTCTGTCTTAATGGGTGTCTTTTGTGTTTTATTTGGCTTGGCGTCGCCTGCCTAGTTGTGGTGGGTGTTTCTTAGTCAGTTCTGGGTGTTGTCAGTGTCTCTTGTCTTTTCTTTCATATAAATATGCAGGAGTGCTCTTTTTTTTTAAATAAAATGTTTTAGATAATAAAAGGAGATTTGAATATTCTCTCACATGTGCACTGCTGAATTTATTCATGAATTTGTTGTGTATTTGCAAGGCATCAACAGCAGTACACAGAGCTCTCAAGATCCCCCACACCATGCGTGCGAATGTCACACAGTCCTGTTTTTTTTTTTATTTTGTTTTTTTTTTAGTCCTAAATGTAAAATATAAAACACAAATCTAAATGTCCCATAATTTCAGGAACAAAAACAGAACTAAGTGACTTTCTTGCACACGGCACGGGGAAACACAAGCACCCTGAATGTGAAGATTGCTTCATGGCCTCAAGAGGAGGATGGGGAGGGGAGAGACAGAGCAACGAATGGGCAGACCTATCCGATCATTCCCAGGTCTTGTTACTTTCAGATCAGTGTGGGTATGAAGTTGGCGGCAACAAAGTAGTGCTGGAAGAAACGGTTTGGGTCTATTTGACCTGAAACATTTGACCTAATCACATTTCATCGAATTTATTTGACCTTTTTTTGGTCTTAAATGCAGGGGGAGACCCCCACAAACCACCTCCCCGCTTCCCTTCAAACTAATCTATACCGTTACCCACCCCATATATATATTTAATTAAATTTTAACGGAAAAAGTCAAAAAGAATTCAATCAAATGTTTTAGGTCAAATGTTTTTAGGTCAATTAGGCTAATACTAGAAGAGTATATAGAAAGAGCTGGGCAATTTTAATCACAGAAGCATTGTTTAAGGTCTTGAGTGGTATATATCTGTATGTACAGAAATGTTCTCACCACCTCAGCCAACATGTGTTTATCTTATCCAATAGATTGTTTTTAATTTTCGAGGAGAATATCTCCATGGCTTTTGGATCAGAATGTTATGCTGTGTCATGGTAATTCTATTTATTGAGTACCGCTCACCCAACGAGTATTGGGGCGCAAAGCTGCAACAAAACGTGGACAAGCGAAAGGTTTTCAATTATTTGGCATCGTCTGCCAAACTGTTCAGCTGGTCAATATGTAGTGGAAAGGTGTCCCACAAAGTTACTGCCTTGTAGCACCCATCCCATAGACGTCCCCTTAGGGGGTGGCCACGGGACAGCAATTGCTGAACACTGTGCCTGATTGGACCGGGATTTGAGGACCCAACAGCCCTCAAAGAGGGTGCATAGTGCTTTGAGGCAGATTTCAATGTCGACCAGATGCAAGGATCTGATGACAAGTGCAAGCGCCGCAAGTCTGGACCTGCTGTGTTTAGCCACCCTCTTAACTGTGAACTTTAAGAACGATTGGTCCGCCGGGCCGGTCTTAGAGCAGGGCCACTCAGACGACCGCCTGGGGTGCCATTAACCCCCGCCATGCCAGCTCGGGTGAGTCTTTTACGGTGGGAGAAGGCGGGGCAGGCGCCCTAAATGCCCTCAATAATAATAAGGCGCAAGTGCTTACACATCGGCACGTTTTGAAAAGTGTGCGCCCCCCCACACATGACCAGGGTCACGCGGGGAGGTGAAAGCGGGGGTGCCAAGGGGGTGCCAGATTTCAGTTTTGCTGCTGCCACTAAGGCCCACCCTGTTAGTCAGTATGGCTATGATGGATCACGTACAATAAAGCGGCTCGAAACCTTTGTATGGGTGTCTGCAAAAGTTCTAACTCTCTGCAGTGGTGTGTGTCGGAGGGCGGGGTACATATGTGACCATCAGCACTAGAAAAACAAACAGGCGCTGAATCTCTTAGGGGGTTCTGGAGGCGACTCCAAAGGGTGCGGTCCACCGGGCAGATATTTCTCTAGTTTTCTCCATCTCGCTTTCACTCTTCATTCTTCATGGCCCGCTGTTATGATATGATATTTTATTTATATCGCGCCCATACACAAGTGTTTCAAGGCGCGACAAGGCAAGAGAGAGGAGCAAGGGAGGACAAAAACAACGATCTTACTAGGCTCAGTGACATTGACAACGCGCAAGTGCAGGGAAGAGGGAAGGGGAAAGTGCAAGGGGCAGGGGAGCAGTGGAAAGTGCTGAACACAGGATAAAAACAACAGCAGGAAGTGCAGCCAGCAGGTGGCAAGTTCAAGAATAAAGTGCCGACAACGGGTGAAAACATATCTGCAACATAGGGAGTTTTTTAGTACACCGGCGGTGCTCAGACATGGCGGCACACATTCCCGCTACGCCAGAGACTGAATACAGGAAAAAAGGGGACAGACCCATCTAAAGACTTCAACAGGAGCTTTGGCTGGAATTTTAAATCTGCAATACTTCCCTGTGGAGAATCAGAGAGAGGCCACGTGATCTTTAGCGCCAGATCACAGGAGATATTTACCTGCGACACTTCAGCAGGTGGCCACTTTTAGGTAGTAATTAGGAGGCTGCTGCTGTCTGGGAGTAGACGGCAGCTGGTGGTGGCGCATAACAATTGTGGACTGGAAGGAACAGCCCCCCAGCACAGCCTCCGCTGTCCCAGTGGTGCCAGTGCTCAGGTTGCAAAATGCAATGCAAAAAAAAAAAAATACCAGCAAACCTAGCTCTGCTTGAGAAGCCATGGGTGTCCTACAGGCAGCGTTTAGCACGTGGTGCTGTGCATGAGCAGTCCCCGGGTCTGCACAGGAAGCAGGAAATGAGAACGCAGTCATGTGTGTCCTCTTAAAGTGTGACATGTTTCACGCAGACCTGTTATATACAAGTGCTGAGGTAAAAGTGTGACTGAGCACAGGCCTAGCCATGCATTATCAGCATTGAAGTGTTTGCCTACTGCGAGGAAGGCATGGCATCAAACAGTGAAGACAGACACAAGGAGCGTCCTTCTGTTGCGCTTAAAGCGATGTAGGGAGAGAGCGGTGGGGGAAGAAGCTAAAGGAAGAGGACATTTGAAGGAAGATCAGGTGGTGGCAATGAGTGCGATCTTACAAAAGCAGGCTGAGAAGAGGACTGCCCGACTGCAGGCGGCCCCTCCCCCACCGTGTCTGCAGGCAGCCCCGCCCTTCCTGCTCCCAGGCTCCCTTCCAGGGGGAACCATTTACCTGGAGAGAGATGGGAGTGGAGCCAGCTGCACGCCCCCCTCAGTTTCCCTAGGCGGGCAGGGTTTCTGGGAGGTGACAGACGTCCAAGTTCGAGAGTGGTCGCCCTTCCCCTGGTGCAGCATGGCAGGCTGTATCACAGATACCTCCCGATAGCGGGTTATCTTTACCAGTTACTTACAAAAGAGGGGTTTCTGCTTGCAGTCTTCGCAACCAGAGGACCTGCCCATGCCAGAATTAAAGCGGTATTAGCATAATCCACCTAAAAACATTTGACCACATTTTTTAGACCTTTTGTTCGGTCAAATTTAATTAAATATATATATGGGGGTGGGTAAGGGTATAGATTAGGTTAAAGGGAGGTGGGGGAGGTTGCGGGCATCTACCCTCACATTTTAGACTGAAAAAAGGTCAAATAAATTTGATCAAATGTAATTAGGTCAAATAGACCCAAACCATTGGATTACCGGTCAGAGGCAGCCATTCCAGGTAGCCTGCCCCAATCATTCCCAAAGGAACGCCCTTTTGTAGGTACATGAAATGGAGGACAGAAGGCCATCGGCCTGTCTTGAATAAGGGCAGAACTGCATTTAAAGCAGTCCTCCAGGGCCTGGGAACACAGCTCTCTCTGGTTACTGCCTTGCCCCACCAACACGCTGCTTGTTTCACATGCCTACTACAGTATGCCCAAACGTTTCCCCCCACACCCCACACACAGGGAGCAGTCATCCCACCGCTGCTACTCTACTGCATGACTGTTTCTTCCACTACTAGAGGTGGGTGTATTTCCCCATGAGGAACCCACCATTTTCTTGCCTTTGCTTAAGCTCACAACAGGGACAGTCGCCATTTGGGTGTTTCTTGTTTTTTGTGCACAATGTACCGTGCCTTACACTCAACTGTATGTTGGTGCCGAAAGGACCGAGACCACATCCTGGAGTAAAGGCATACTCATCACCAATGGGAAGAGACAGCTTAATGCTTCTTACAGCATCCAAAAATCAAACTGGGTGTGCCACACCCTGCAATACGTACAAGTGGCGTTCATAACCCATCTTCTCTATAAAACCATTGGGTGGCCCACGCTGGCTTGAAACTGCTATCCAAAGCCTTCCCATGCCACCCTGTCTCCATGGGAACAGCTACCAGGCTGCAGGTAGCCACATGACATGGGGCAATAGCGCTTCTTCCATATGGCCGCCCTGCTTTGCTCATTCCCCTCTCTCTGAGCCTCTTCAGGGCCATGGGATTCTGTTGTCCCCATAAGGATGTCAGTGTTGAGGGCGCTGCAAGGGTCAAGTGGCTCCAGCAGCATTGTAGACATAAGTACATGCCGGGTCCTAAATCGGTAAGCCCCACTCCTTTGCCAGTTCACGCTGCCCGCTTGGGTAGGTCGGTGAGATCACCTGGTTTCCAGCATTCGGTCCAGGATAGTACTTGTTGGTAAGGTGTCCTTGAGTCAGAGGTGTCCCGGGTGCATTACATTTCTAACACTTCTAAAGTACAAGGCATAATATGTTTATGCTGTGAAGTTTCTTAGCATAAGAGCATGTTTGAGGATCCCCGGGGCAATTCCAAATATAACTGATGATCACAGCACTCACAAGGCAGCCAAGAGAACATACTGGTGGAGGTTCTTGATCAAGGTCTTCACAAGCCATCACTGATTCATCATTGCTCCCAGCAGCACAATGAGACTGCGTATGACAGGCACATAAACATCTTCATTCTGGCAACTCTTCTCGAAGAAAAATGCCAAACAAGATGGATTCATTCAAAGCCTTGTAGCTTTGAATGAATCATAACTATTGGGAATACCTCTGGGGATATTTCATACCATTGGTTATAGCCCTTCTGTGACATCACAGAAGGCGACTAACCGTATCCACATCAGCCCTCGTCGTTCCACCGAATGGAGAAATCCAACCAGTGCTTCTTATCGCTCTTGATTTCTGTCTTAAAGTATGCAAAAGAAGCAATTCATATATGTTCTAAAGTAGCTAATATAGCACTGTCCAAAAGAACACTCTAGTAGACAAAGGCCAAAATAGGTGGTAATGAAAACCTCTCTTCTCTTTGGTATAATGTCTCAATCAACTACTTGATTAAAAGTGGCAATATGGCCACTGGAGAGCCCCTCCGCCTACGCTAATAGAGTGAAGAACTTTTAAGATAGCCTAAGTTCTTTAACTGAGTTGAATGTATTGTCTATTTCAAAACTATACAAAGTCCTGGGGAAGGTGGGTGGTTAAAGAATGTATATCTGCCGAAACAACTGTCAGCATTTCAATGCACTGTGGAAGGTAGAAAATGTAATTGAAAGAGCTGCAACTATCTCTGAAAGTTAAAAGAACACTGTTCTCAATCTTTGCCACCAATTAATGTTGTATTGCAAGTGTTCAAATTTTTTTTGTGAGGCATAGTACTCCAGCCGTTCACCATTATTTTCTTAATCATCATGTGTAGATATGGATGAAAAGTGATTGGGCAATGTTTAACACTATGTTTGAACACATTTTTTCCTATTTTTATTGGGCCACATGAGATGTTGTTTTTTTGGAACTACATAGTACCCGATCTTGACTTATTTATGACAAATAATAATAGGTCCTTGGGAAATTGATCAGTTGTCGTCGAACGGTTCCACAGTTATTGAGACATATTAATTGAACTAATTAAATTGCTCTGAATTTCTTTCACCTGGGACTTTCAGCAAACCATTAGATGCATCCCGACCCACTCGGCCATGCCCAGTTTAGCTTTTGGTTTTAACGAATACTTCCTGCTGTGAATATATGTATGTCTTTTCTATAATTAGAAAATGTTGTCGTCAATTACCAGATCCACATTCAGTTCTTCATATCTACACTTGCTCTGAGGCTTTACATTGTGTAGTTGGCAATAGATGTGGTTAATGTTAGCTTAAGGTTAGGGTTGGGGTCAATGGGTGGCAGGGGGGAAGAATATGGAGTAGAAAAGAAGGGGGCATTCAGGGGGTCACCCCCTGTAATGACAAAGGGAATGCTAGGAGAATTGGAAACCTGAAGGAGTAAGGGTGGAAGTATGGCAAAGTGAACGCACGCAAAGTAAAGACGGTTCCATGTCATTTTATTGAGAAATTATATAAAGAATGATTATATATCGAAACTTTTATAACAAAAAATGTTATAGTGAATGCACTTTTGTTTGGTGGGGGGTCCCCCCAAAACCTCCATTCACGACCCCTAAAAATCCACCCCAACCGTTTCCCAAAAATATGTAACCCTTTACCCCACCCCTAAATGCATTCTCTATAAAATGTTCGATATAAACATTGCATACCGTAAAGACATGCTTCCGACACCTGATATTCTCGTATTGCGGTGGCATGCACCATTAAACCATTCTTGTGCTCGTCCACCATGAGCACAGGTTCAAACAAAGACACTGTTTGCCTTGTAAATATGCGTGTGCACATGCCTGGTGCTATCTAACCGCGATAAGACATTTCCATATTCAGCAGTTTTCTAGTGGCTGGATCATTGGTATCGATTGAAACGCTTAAAATATGCTCTGCGCATGGCCGTGCGCAGAGCCGCTCGTCAATATCAAAGAATTGATCTCTGCCTGAAAGGGGAGCACTAATTGCTCCCAATTATAGTCTTTTTTTTTCTTCATGCTCCTCTGCCATGAACCTTGTTAAGCAATAGAACATCCTGCTTTAAAATTGACTGTATTCTAGGTGTGTTAATTATACTTTTTTTAAATGTACTTCTGCATTATATACAAATTCTTAATCGTGGATGGCAAAGCCTGCAGCATGGAATGCCTGTTGGTTTATACAGGGCTATAGAGTCCTGCACAGGAATCGAAGAATTGATGCACGCATTAATGCGCTTCATTAAGTCTTTCCAATTACCAGGAGTACTTTCTCTCCTGCGGCCCCGCCACATACCATTTGATTTCTGCTATGAAATCATTAGCGGTGACACATGCTCATTTTACCAACAGGATTGTTGGTAAACTTTGGTGCACTTTAGAAACGTATTTTAATTATACCCTCTCTTTGCCAATAAAAAAAGTTGTGAAATTAACAAATTCTTGATGCAGAGAATGGATCACCCTGGATCACCTCTTTATGTGATTTCATCAATGCCATTTTGATCCTGGCATGTGACCTATTGCATTGTGTGGTGAGTTTCTTGAATGCACCAGCCTAACCTATGGCGAGAGAGCTGCTGGACGCGGGATTGTAAGATCTGCTACCCAATATTCCTGCCTGAAGTTGGCCTGCGGCAGGTTCCACGAGCCGCTACTCCTCTCAGCCTGGCCTAACCAGAAGGAGGCTGAGCCAGAAGGGAAAGACTACAGGTCCCAGAGTGCCTTGATACCCATTCATGGAATCTATGCTTTCACCCCCTGAAGTCCAAGTCAAGAACCTCATCTATCCAAGATACAGATCTAATGCCAAGACACCCACAGGCGGAGGAGGGTAGCCATGCGGTAGAATGCAAACATACAATCTTTGCAGACAACAGGAGAAAGATCGATAAGATGCAATCGTGAGACTGCAAAGCCTTGGTCTCGGTGAAACCCCTTACCCATGAGCCCAGAAGCGCGCCAGAGTGTGGAATAGAAGGGTGGACTCACTCCCAACGTTTCCCTGTCCTGGTGAGCGGGAACCGTTGGCGAGGAGGCAGAACGATGCAGACCTGTAGCCTGTATATAGGCTTCATCAGATTGCGCTGACCCTTGGGACTACCTGTAAAGCATCGCTACGTCAGACTAGAGCTCATCAAGAAAGTCCTGTTCGGGTCCATTCTAACCAAGTAAACCTTCTATGGGATGAGAAGGGGGGTATAGAGCCTAGACCTGGACTAGAAAGAGGGTGAGGAAAGCCAAGTTGAGGGAAGAACTTTGGAGAAGACACCGTCTCAGAATCAGTTGACTTTCACTCAAAGGAAGACCATCGAAGTTGGAACCTGGGAGAATACAGAACCTCTAATGGAGATAGCAGGGAGGAAGATCAGAGCCATGACATCCCCAAGTAAAGCCTTTACGCTCCGATAGGCAACGCTTTCACTAGATCCACCACATGTACTGGCGGCGCATGTTCGCTAATACCCCTGCGTGTTCAACAGCCATCGCTTAGGGTTCAACACGATCGTTCCCGACCTTGGAGCACCACAAATCGCCATGTACCTGCACTCCACACTCAACTGAATGGCACTCCACCATGCCATGGCCCTACTCTACACTTGCCTGGATGACTCACAGTCGCACCACTGACCCGCTATCCCCACTTGCGTGAAAAGCTCCTCTGCCGCACGCAGGCACGGCGACCGCACATGTCATAGGCATAATGCAGGTGCCTTCTGCCTACTTACTTTCCTCCTGGCATACAGGCTGCCGTCTTTGAAAACAACCTGGCCTACTGTCTTTTTTTATTGTGTTTCTCATATACGCAGCCACACCTGACTCCCAAGACAACGTGGCGCAACACAGGTTTGAATCCCGATCCCACGCTTAGAAACCACTTTCTGGTATTAATCGCGTTATAAATGAACAATAAAATAAATAAATAAAATTAGAAACATTACTGGCTATGCATGAAGTTGGAAACATTTGTTAATGTTTGATCAGGCCTTCCCTATGAATTTACCCCATGTGTATGAGTCCTTTGGGGAGTGCTAGCCACTTCCCTCTGAAGTCATTTTCTTTGCGAAACCTAGTGTGCCATGTGTGTGAGAACCGGTTAGTGCCCAACAGTTCCTGTTTTGTTCCACTCGATCCCTGATCACAGGTGTTGTCGAGAGGGGGAACTGGGCCTTTCACTTTGCTCTTTGCAGGGGAGGTTCTCTGAAGTATGATATGATATGATAAATCATTTATAATGCGCCGGGACACAAGCATTTCTAGGCGCGACAAGACAAGGAAGGGTAGACAGAGGGAGGACAAAACAAACGATCTTACCAGGCCTTGTGTCATTCAGATCGTGCAAGTGCAGGAGGGAGGGAAGAAGAGAAGTGCTGGGAGGTGGGTGGGGGGAGTGCAGTGGCAATAATGCAGAAACGCAGTAAGGGCTGCCAGGGTGGTGGCTCAAGTAAGTGCACAGAGACAGGGGACTGTAGGGTTGCAGATACAGCCCCTAAGTGAGTGGGAGGCCTGGAGGCAGTGCAAGGGGCTACTGGTCATTCATGAGCCTGGTGCATGTGAGCTTCAGCGGGTGGCCAGGAAACCAGTTAGCGCAACAGACAGGAGCATCAGCAGGGGAGAGAGAGAGAAAGCAGAAGCAAAGAGAACGGTCTTGAGTTGCTTTCGGAACCTTTGGTGGCTGCTCAAGTTTGAGAGAGGCTGGGAGGCTGTTCCAGAGGGAGGCCCCATCCGAGGACAGAGGGCAGAGATCTACCCCCCACTCTCTGCCTGGAGAAGCGTCTGACCCTCCGAGAGTTGGAGGTCGATGACACTAGGGTTCGAGAAGGAAGATGCTTAGGAAGAGAGAGTTGGATGTAGTGTGGTCCCCGGCCCCATAAAGTCTTGTGGACAATGCAGAGGGTTTTGACCTTGATCCTTGCATCCACTGGGAGCCAGTGGAGAGATTTCAGGCCTGGAGAGATACGATCCCTGGGCTTGAGGCCAAGTACAAGTCTCGCAGTCCTCTTCTGGATGAGTTGCAAAGGACGAAGAGTAGAGGCAGGCATATTGAGAAAGAGGCAGTTGCAGTAGTCCAGGCTAGAGAAAACCAGGGCTCTGCAGACAGTGAGCTTCTGGGGGAAAGTGAAAAAAGGTAGAATACCTCTGAGCAGGTGCAGCTGTAGAAGGAGAGGGTGGAGTCGAAGATGACCCCAAGGTTCTTCGCCTCATAGGAAGGTGAGGCTAGAGGGCCCCGGGTGGGCGGCCAGACTGATAGAGGGAAAGCTGGAGCGGGTGTTCCAATGAGAAGGATCTCAGGCTTACTGGCATTAAGGAAGAGATAGTTGGAGGCACAACATTCCTGAATTGCAGATAGACAGTCACGTATGAGCGAGAGAGCAGAGGGAGCCTGAAGGAGAGCTGAGTGTCATCCACATAACACTGAAAGTTAGAACAGACGGTAGAGAGGAGGGGGGCCTGAGGTGCCAAGCAAAGATTGAAGAGCCATGGTGAGAGGTAAGAGCCCTGGGGAACACTACATGTAGAGATAGAGCTGGTAGAGAGAAAGGACCCAAGTTAGACCCGGAAGGGTCGATCAAAGAGAAAAGAGGTCAACCAGGCTAGAGCCAGACCCGTGATGCCCAGGTTGCCACAGAGATGATTGATCGGGATAGCATGGTTGACCGTATCGAAAGCAGAGGATAGATCAAGGAGAATGAGGACAGAAGGAAGGTTAGCGTTGAGATTAGAGAGCAAGTCTTTACAGGTGTTCAGGAGAGCAGTTTCCGTGATTCTGGCTGCTCTAAAGCCAGACTGATGATCATGAAGACAGCCAACAGATTCAGTATAAAGAGTTAGCTTTCTTGCAAGGTCTATGCAAGGTCTCTTGCTTTGTTCCTCTCTTCTTATATCTACAGCGCTACCACACCCACAGGATCACTCTGCTCCAATTTGGAGAATGCGTCAGTCGCTGATCCAGTCCTGTTACAGGAAGTGGTGTCGCCTGCCAGAACCGCCCAACTTGCAAGGTGCTGCACTCCTGTGGATCCCACCAGGAGTGTGCAGGGGAATGAGCTGGCATACACCCAAAGTCATTTTCTTATTGGATTTCCCTTATTTTCTCAGCCCCACTACTCGCTGATGTTTCTGCCTCCCTCTGAGTATTGTCAAACCACGCAATTCCTGTCCCAAGAAGTATTCTCTCGCCGGTCCGGCCTGCAGGTTGGCTAGCCCTCCATACCTTTTGAGATGTAGTCCTAAATGTGAGTCTTAGCATCTGTCTCTGTGCAACCTTTGGTACATTTTCTTTAACACAAGCCATAACTTGCATAAGAGGGCACTACCTATCAATTTGAAGTTACTGGCATAGGGGGGGCAGTGCCCTGCTGCTACAAGGATTCTGCTAGATATGGCATTGGCAGAGCATGAGTGCGCCCATGGCACATCAAGGCAGCACCATAGTTAATATATGGTTGATAATCAAAATACCCTTTTGATTACTTTAGAAACCATTTGTTATTATATGACTTTACACTGAGAATAGGTTTTTCACAAAAGTGACGCCATTTTCGATGAAATTGTCAATGTCAAAGGTCATGTGACAGCAGCCCTGGGATGTTATTGAGGTCAAAGATCAAGTGATGCCTTTTCTGGTAATTTCACAGTGAAAGCAATGTCACTTCCGCTACCCCTGACATCTTGGTGAAATGACATCTCTTCCGTTAACTGCCGATGTCCAACACAGATCCCTATAGTTGATGCTATAGTCAATTAGTATTCCATTGTAGCACTCTTCTGAATCCAAGGAATTGAACACTTCTCAAGTGAGCAATTCTTTTTTAATTTCTTTTTTTATTGTAATATTTAGTTTATACAAACTTTTATCACATTCTTTTACGCTTCATACTAAAAAAAGGAAGAAGAAAAACTCATTCCTTTCTTTCCATCTTCGTTTCCTATACACTTCAAAACAATACCATCATCATTTAAACTATTCTTAGAATATGATCCAAATAGTCTATTATTGCACAGGTTAGCTTACAGTTTATGCCTGCCAATATCATAAACCACCAATCGTCCATATTTTCATTAATATGGGCACATTTTCTCAAGAACAAAGACCTTTGAATTGTTAATTCAGTACAAGCGATAACCAAGTGTTTTGATGATTCAATTTCCATTTTACAGTAGCGACACAAGTTATCTTTAGTAGCTTTGTCTCGTTTTAGGAATAACATCTCTTTTGTTTTATACAAGTTCAGTCGCAACCTTAAGAACTGATCACGATGGTATTGTGATGGAAATTGGGTTAGTTATTTCAGAAGCTGGTCGATTACATTTACAGCCGGGCCAATATCAAGGGATGATGTAAGAGAATTACGTACTGTGCCATTTTGTATCCAATGCCATCTTTTCACTTTCCGCTTTGCAGTTTGGGGACGATACAGTACAGTTTCTACATTGATGTTAGCATGCTTTAAGATACTACTTATCTTTTCTGTACAGTACTTTAAAAGACCAACATAAGGAAGTTCTTTTTTTGGAGCCAATACACAATATGGTATGGATGCTAAGGCTAAATGCATTTTTCTCCAGAGTGCTATTGATTTCCAAAGTACTGTTCCCAGCCTACCAGTTAACGTGCGTATCTTGCCCTTTTACGCATGTAAATATGGCAAATACAGACCATTTATTTTTGAACTGCGTACTGTGTACGCTTTGATTTATTCATTAAAAAAACATACTTTCCATCACTAGATGGCAATGTAGCATTTCTTTTGTCAGCAGCATAGCCTTCTTATGCATGATGGTGAATTTCCAACTGAAAGACCAAATCTGTGACAGCTAAGCGAGCAACACAATAAAGCATGCACCCTTTTAAAATGTGTTCATACCCATAACGTATGTGTTGGATAAGTTTTACTCTTTTGCAGAGGAGAAAACTAATTTTTACTCTCTTGAAATTACATTTACGCTCTAATTTGAAAAATCATGCGTAAAATACTCCCACCTCAAAATCTTATCAGGAGCAATGACTCTTCCGTATAAAGAGTCTAAACATAGTTTGTATCTTATGACTGCAACGGATATATTATTTGGAAGTTTATGCACCTTCCTCCAGAACTTTCCCTCCAAGACCGACCACATGGATTTATTTATGTTCCAACCAGACTCGCTTCCAAAGGTGATTGTCGACACCACCATATGCGAGTAAAAGGTCAGGATCGGAATTAGGGAGAATTTTCCATAATCAGCATGTAATGTGGCCCCTTGTAGAGATAACATGCGCATGCGATCAACCAAATCTTGACACCAATTCCATTCACAAATTGATTTGTTAAATCGAATACCCAGATAGCGAATCAAGGAAGTCATTTCAATACATTCGTTTGCAATTGTCCAGGAAAAGTTTTTGTTTCAACATCCTCATTGTACACCAAATTTCTTAATTTTTGTTTAGTTTACATTCAATTGCAATTCATTTTTTTCAAGATAGATTTGAAGAGAATTTAATATCCTTTACATCCCAATTGGTGTCGAATCTATCAACACTAAATCGTCGGCGTAGGTGACCCTGCTTATTTGTTGCCCATTTATTTTCGGTGGAAAAGCTTTTGTCTCATAAAGGGGTGTTGGTGAGTCCGCAATAAATAGCTTAAACATGAGAGCCGCCAGAGTGCAGCCCTGTTTTACTGCCTTTTCAGTTTTAATTTCGTTAATGAGTTCTCCTCGGTTGTTAATGTGAACTCGAATTCTTGCGTTTTGATGAAGGGCAATAATTCAGGAGGACATGACCAAGACTGCAGTTTTTCCCATATCAGGCGTTGATTTATACTATCGAACGCTTGTCGAAAGTCAACAAAGGTTAGGTACAGATATTTTGACTTTTGCAGGGCTTCAAGCTTTACTATGTTTAGCAGGGTTAGATTGAATTCAAGACCTACTCCTTGAGTAAACCCGGTTTGACGGGTGCCTAGGATCCCTGCATTAGTTGCCCAAGATGCCAATTTTTTTTTAAGGAAGTTCGCAAAGATCTTAACAATGATGTCAAGTAGGGCAATCGTGCGATAGTTGGTAGGATCGTCCCGATTGCCCTTTTTGTAGATTGTAACGACAATTGCTAGGGACCAAGATACAGGTACTTTCATTGCAGTTGCAATTTTCTCAAAGAGCAAAGCTATGAAGTATGACCATGGTTCTTTATTTGCTTTTAGCATGGAGTTTGTGAGTCCATCTGGGCCAGCAGCTCTTGAGCTACTCAGTTTTTGAATTGCAAATGCAATATCTTCATCTGATTCAGTGACATTTGCCAATTTGTAAATAGAACCTGCATTCAAGGATTTTTTAAATATTGATGTAAAGTGTTTCTCTCAAACACTACACGTAATGCTAGTTGTTAACATACTACTCTGATTTAGTGAGCCCTGCTTTTTGGGACTAGGGATATGAGCCTGCTGCGCTTAACACCACCTTTGGGGCAGGGCAAGTGCAATCCCACTAGGGCGAGTCCCCCTTGGAGAACAGCGAATCCCTAAGAAGGGTTTTTATTCATCCTCCCTAACTTACAGAGTCCTGTGTGTTTGTTGGCTATATGCTCATTTACAAAGCCTTTTAAAAAAGGCTGGTGTGGTTTCTGGTCCTTTATTGTTGCCATCCTTGCATGAAGTGCAGAACCAATGGGTTGCCCCATTTCGTTGCAGAGAGAACCATAGAAATACTGTAAAACCAACACAAAAGGGAAGCAAGAGAGAGAAAGCTTGAGACGCAGATTTGCAGAGTAATGCAGAGGAGGGAACGTCCCACTTGAGATGGAGCCAATAAGCAGCACCACACAGAAGGCATGGAGCGATGACCATTGAGAAAGCCCACAGAACGCTGCTGCGCTCACCAAGGCCAGGAGCCAGAGGAGCTCAGGCCTGCCGAACGGAGAAGAGAAGAGATGTGACCAGCCCAGAAGCGGTCATCCGGTGCCTAACAGAGCTGACACCGAAGTCCTGTCGTGCTGCGATGGGAGGAACCGATGCAAGAAAATGGACGAGAAGGACAGAAGGGGGAACCTGAGATGAGGTTCCGCAGCGACCAAAAAGAACACCTCCCCTGACGAACGATGCCACATAGTACAAGGTACGCGGCAGGACCCGCGAACAGGTAGGAGAGCAGCAGAGCGAGATACAAAGTAACCCAAGAAGGGGTGAAAAACCTGTTATACCATGATGGGGCGAGGTACATGATAACCAAAGAAGGGGGAGAAACCCTCATCCCAAGAATGGGTGAGATACAAGAAATCTCCATAAGGGAAGAGAAACCCACTAGCCCAAGACGGGTGAAGTACAAGACAGCCCAAGAAACCTGCATCCCAATAAGGGGCGAGATATCAGATACCCCAAGAGGGGGTGAGAAACCAGACAACACAAGGAAGTGTGAGAATCTCAAGAGTCCAATAAGGGGCAAGACTCAAGGTACCACCAGAGCGGGCAAGAGTGTCCAAGGGGAGAGAGAGGAACGCCTAAGGCGGGCTAAGAAAAAGGCGACCCCAAAACGGGCTGTCAGATGTCAAACACTAAGGAGGGGTGCGAGAAGCATGTTTCCAAGGCAAGGAGCAGACAACAATCCTCAAAAGCAGGGAGAGCGAGGAAGAACCCCAAGACTGGGTGAGGGATACCATAGTTCAGGACTGGATGATTAAAGGTGGACCCAAAGGAACTGAGACTATTACCCAAGGAAAAAAGAAAGGATACAGAGACTCTGGATAAACCTAAAGCTTGACGTGGACAACCAGGCCGGTCTGGGAGAAGGTATATAGATATTTGGATGGAGGCCGGGATTAAGCACCACCAAGGCAAGAGGACGATTAAAGAGACCAGGCACGAGGCCTCAGAGTAGCAAGAGAGGCATTTGGGTGGGGGTCAGAAACCAGCCACCATTCATAAGGTGAAGCGAAAAACCCTTATGCACCATTTTGATTGAGTTTAGGTGAATTTTGTGTTTCAGTGGTAGGGACAGACCTGAGGCAACATTAGGCCTGGATTTGAAATGTAAGCCATCCTGACAAACAACCTTGGTTGATTTCCTTGGGTAACGCAAAGAACCCCTTTAGTAATAGGGGCAAGAGACGCCTTATTCTCTTTGCTGTGGTAAATCCCAGGTTGCCTCCTGAGACTGATTTACCACAGCGCCCAGAGCCCGTAGAGGGAAGGCAATGAAGCAATTGCGTTGGCGGGTTTTGTAGCGCCTGGCAGGCCATGGCAATGGAGGAGGTACAGCAAACACTGAACTCACCTTCTCTATTGGTAAACGCTTGCTTCATGCATCCGTTTCACTTTAGGTAGGAAAGGTGGCATATTGGATTATTTATAATATTATAATAATATTTCATTACTATTGAAAATCATTTCTGTTCTCCTCAAGAGTGTTTTAAGCATAGAAATATGATGAGGTATAGATAAAAAATATACTGGCTGCAAAGAAGTCAACTCCAAAGCATTAGAATTATTAACATGTATAACTGCCACGTTAGACCTGTTAAATCATGTTTTACTGCTTTGCAAAAGGATGAACTTACAAGCTTCGTATTTTGGAAGCCCAGAGGTTTTGCAAACATACATGTCCTCGGCAATGTGGCATGACGCGGAGATGCGTCACAAGAACCGCAAACATGTGTTTGGAAATATATTTCTGTGCCATTGCCCAATTCCCTTTTGCAGATGGCGGCTTTCTAATGAACTAATTGATTACATTTTGCCTGTATATTAATTGCAAATAGTATCGCACTGTGATTGGATATTAAGCATTCAGTTTTCTGAATAAAAGATTGAATCACCAATCAAAATCCAGCAAACAAATACAATTATTTTTCAGGCAATGAGTACTCCCCAAGCTATTTGTAATGCAGCAGTTAATGTAATGATTGCTTAACTGAAAGGCTGCTGGGTAATGTATTAGAAAGCAAGGCTGTGTTGGGCACGCATATTGATTGTGGCTTCCCCTTACTCCAGTCTTTATTTAGGGCCTGATTCAAGGAGTTATTTGCATGGGTAATAGGGGACGTGCGCGTCAAACTGCGTGCAAATCCGTATTCGTCGATTCATGGAACCGACTGTGCAGGACTTTCTTGGGACTTGTGTGGAGTTTGCACAGGCCCGGAACGTCCGTGCAAGCCATCGAGCGCCTGGTGCGAGACTCCACGCAGAACGTGGGCATGGTTTGCACAGAAGGCTGGCAAGGAGGCGGAACAAGGACATAAAATGGGGAAGAACATGCAAACAAGTGGGCGTTACGAGGTTCGGCCTGCAGGCAGTCCTTTGCATGCCCACATTCACGCCAAACGACACATATTCATGGAAACACCCGTTCAGCCTCCCGGCATAGGAATGGCCACGCAAATCCCTTGATCACTACGCCACCAGAAGGGAGGCATAAGTAGGCTTGCGCATGGATTTGCAGCATGGAGGTGGGTTTGCATGTCAGATTTAGGGGTGCGTGTATGCAACCGGGGTTCCGATCTAACTCAGGGGTGCGTGCTAGCAGTGTAGCGGGGTGCAAGAACAGTTTACGGTGGTTCAAACACAGATTTTCCGAGTTTAAACCAAGTTAGTTACGATTTTTCATACGCATGTCGTCGGGGTGCTGGCAACAATAACGGGGTACCCTGCGCAGTGTCTCTGAGATGCATGCCTGCTTGCGGGGGACCCCACACACTATTTGAAGGCTGCGTGTATTTCCACCTGGGGGAGTGTGCAATGGTAGCTGTTCTGGCTGTTTATGCGTTACATGTGGGTGTTAAAGGGCCGTTCCAGGCGCGACTAGCGAATCCGGTTCATTTGCGCAACTAATTCTATGAATACACCAGGCACGCATTTTTCAATTCTGCACACAGGCACGCGCAGTGTCTTTCTTGGCAGGTGGCACTTGCGGGATTTCTGCGCACATTTGCATGAATTGGGCCCTTAGTCCCTTTGGAGTACAGCATTTGACTCTTTTTCATATATGTGTAAAGGAGCTTTCAAGTTGTCCCAATTCTGGCGGGAGGTGCTTCATCAGTCCTGTTTAGTTTTGGCTATTAGGGGCCTGATTCATGGAAAAGTGCGCATATATCCCACAAAGCCTGCGCACCGAGAACGACTCTGCGCTATCCTGCGTGCAGATGTTTTTCTAGGTGCTCCGTGTCTTCATGGAATTGTTTGCGCAAAGTAACCGTATGCGCAAGTCGTGGCCGGAACGCCCCTGACACGCCCCCACGCAAAGCATAAACTACCAGAACAGCTGCCTTTGATTGCTCGCCCGGGCACGAATGCATGCACCCTTCAAACAGTGCATGGGGTCCCCCGCAAGCAGGCCTGCATCTTGGAGACCCTGCCATCCTTCATTCTCCACTCTCTTGTTCCATCAGTTTTCATGTTACCTGCCCCTTCTCCACTTTTCACCCTCACTCTCCTGCCCTTATTCCCTCTGCATTCACTGCCCTGCAGCAGGGCCCTGTGGACCTGGAGGAGATATGGAGGTGGTGGTTGGCATTAAGGGGCCTTTCAAGTGCCACAAGCAACACCCACAAAAAATATCCTCCCTGGTATGTTTTGAGATTAAAAGGTAAACCCCTTTAAGTTTGTGATGTTAAATGACATTTTGTCAGGAGGGGCCTGAGGGTAGAGACAGGCCCAGTAAGCCAAAGGGGAAAAGGCACACAAGAAGCTGGATTACAAGGAGTCCTGCAGACAAGAAAGGAGAGGCAACAGAGGCTGTGAACAAAAAGGGGCAGGGAAAGATACAAACACGCTGGGTTCCCTCTTGGGGTGTACGCAGAATGGGGAAAGAGTGTTCCACAGACCTTTGGAAACTCCAGCCTTCTGCACAGATTGCTATAACAGAGGCCCACGCTGTATGCTCATGGCTGGGAACAACAGCAGTGTGTGTCTGTATCTGAACCCTAATGCACGAACAGGGTAACAGTACTCACAAGACTGAAGCCTGTACTGGTCCAGCAGGAACTGAACAATCAGTGCTTTAAGTGGGCCGGGGCCTGCCGGGGCCGGGCCCCGCCAGTCTCCAAAAAGTGGGGCTGAGCCGGGGCCCTGCCGGGGCCCCCCGGTCCCACCACGCCATGGCAGGACGCATTATCCCGCCACGGCCGCAGCCGCGACGGGAGATGCGCGCGCCAGTGTAACGTTAGGCATGTGGACAGAAGTGCCAGCCAGCCACAGCGTCGCTGAGGCTGGCTGGCACTTCTGTCAGTCACTGTAACTTCCCCGATGACCCCCCATCTGAGGGGTCATCAGGGAAGTTACAGTTCCTTCGTTTGCCCTCGCCAGGTCACTGACCCTCTGTGAACCTGCAGGCTCCATGATCTAATACGTAGATTACATCACGGAGCCCGCGGGTTCCCAGAGGGTGAAAGACGCCTTTGGCTCTGTGATCTCTGCTCAGAGCAGCGATCACTGAGCCCGAGGTGCCTGTCTCCTTTGGCAAATCTTTATAAAAGATGCCTTAAAATGTGTACGTTTCAAGCCATCTTTTATAAACGTAGAAATATTTTTACGTTTATAACAGACGGCTTGAAACGTACACAATTCAAGGCATCTTTTATAAAGCTTTGTCGACGGACAAAACCACCTTGGGTTTTGTCCGTCCTCAACGCTTTATAAAAGATGGCTTGTACGTTTCAAGCCATCTTTTATGAACATAGAAATATGTTACAAATGTCTATGTTTATAAAAGGTGGCTTGAAAAGTACACAAACCATAGTAAGGGAAGCACACAAGTGTGCGTAACTTACTGTGGTTTGTACACTTTCAAGCCACCTTTTATAAACATAGAAATATGTAACATTGCTATGTTTATAAAAGAAGGCTTGAAAAATACACAAACCATACTAGTACGCATACAAATATATAAATGCTCTACTACATTTATATATCGCATACAAATATATAAATGCTCTATTACATTTATATATTTGTTTGCGCACCCTACTATGATTTGTGCACTTTTAGGCCACGCCCACAGCGGATGCCACGCCCCCAAACGAGGGCCCCCCCTCAATTTCTTACCCCACTTAAAGCACTGCGAACAATGACTGCTCCTGAAACAGGAACAAGTACACTGTAAACAATGACACAAAGTACAACACTAAAACGTGACAAGGGAAAGGGCAGAGATTGCCTGCTGGAAATCCAGCAGCCAAGCTCTGTACATAGGCATTACATAAAACACAAGTGAAGACAAGAACAGAAATATCCAGGGAAAAGGAAGTCAAAGAGAGCAAGGTTCAGGACAGAGAAACGGAAGAAAGGAAGGGCAGAAAACTAGTATCTAAACGCATGGAACGGTGACCGGAAAACAGTAAACGTGAATCAAGAACGGTAACTCAGGGCTGGAAAGACAAGAGAAAGCTAGCAGAGGGAAATTAAGGAAACAGTACGACTGAAATGGATAACCAAAGGGGAGGACTGAAGACTGAAGGAAGTCAAGGACAGGAATCATGAACAGAGGGCTTGCGGCAAGGAAGAGAGCAAGGGGGCTGTAGCCAGGGAACAGAGGTCTGCAAGCAAGAAAGAGAGCAAGGGGGCTCTAGCCAGGGAACAGAGGGCTGCAAACAAGGCAGCAGGGCTGCAGTATGGAAAGCACAGGGGTGCAGACAAAAGCCAGGGGAGAGAAGGCAGAGAATACGTACTTCAAGGCAGGAAGCACAGGGCTCAGGAACAAGAGCAGGCACTGGAAACCAGAGGACACAGCATATTTCAAAGGAACAAGGCACAAAGGGCTGGAAGCAAGCTCAATGCAAGAGACCTGTGCTCCTGCAGGCAGCTGCTTAAATACTGACCTGCCCTGTGCTGAAGTAAGCTAATTAGCAGCACCTGGAGCAGTACACCTGAATGTAATTGGCCTCCTCCCTCTCTAGTTCTGGGAAAGCGAAAGCTGCACTGTTCTCTAAGGCTTCTGGGGAGTATAGTGCTAGAACTGCTGCATAGGAATAGCCAGGAAATGGGAACTGCCACAAGGTGTATTATGGGACATGTAGTGTGTAAAAGTAAATAAGAAAGTTCCAAAGACTTGCAAACGGAAAGTAAAGACAATAATATGAATAGGTGTTGTCCAGGGAGTATTACGGAAACAAATGGGTCCCAAATAGTCCACGATGGGTGCCAATTGGTGCACCAGGGGCACAATTGTGACACATTTCCAGTGTGTGGTGTAAGAACACCGGGGACATGCACAAAATGGTTCTGCACGCTGTGGGAATTATCCTGTGATATCACCTTCTGTAATGTCCCTCTCATTGCCTTGAACCCTATAATTTCCAACATTAGCTTCAGGCTTGATCTTTCAATATTACCAGTATTGGCAGCAAAACCTGGCAAGGGGGCCTAGCTGTCCCTAGCTAGAGACAGACCCCCGACCACCGCCAAGACAGAAAACTGTAAAAAAAATACAACTTTAAAAAAGTTACATTTGTCCCAAAATGTTTCAGTGTGCAACCCCGCCCACTCTAGGCTCTGCCTCCATGACCCGCCCATCTCGGGCCCTCTGTCAATTTTGCTGACTGGATCCATTGCCTTAAATTTGCCACTGCATTGTGGGTATGCAAATTAGACGAAGAGCAGGAGTAACATCAAAGTTTGGCCTCTTTAGTTTTATTTCTAAGACGTCTGCTGAAAAGTCATGGCTTATTTGCAGCTGTTAATGCATCATAAACTAGTGCACCTTCAACCACTTCATTTATATCTCTGCCTTGAACAAAAGTCCTGTTCAAAGCAAGCACTGGAAGCCAACAGTTTGGACTTTTGCGTAGATGTTAATCAGGCATTTGCCTGGTACTGCCCTCATGTGCCCAGGTAATGACACCATTGTCCAGCTGTTGCCACCGTATGGCCAGGTAAGTACCATTATTGGAGGGTCTGGCAAATGCCTATTCCATCCCTACACAAAAGCGGTTGGCTTTGCCAATGCATGTTTTTTGTCTTTTTTATTCTGTGACTTCTTGTACATCATTTATAAAGAGAAGAGCAAAACGCTCAGAATGCAAAGAATAAAACCAGAACTGGACCGCACACTGGCATCTGACCTGGGGCAACTTGAGAGCACTTGTATAAAGGTGTCAGTCGGCCATTTTAATAAACAGCAATATGGCGGACGCGAGCGACATGGACAAGAACATTCTAAAGTGTATAGTTACAACAATTAGAACAAGGTCCAGAAAAAACAGACTTGGGTCGAGGTTATAGCGGGAGGGGCTTTAAGAAGAAATGGATAGAGGGAGAGCGAAATAGGCCAATCCACTTGGATTCCTGAGTTCATCTCTCAAAAAAGGTTTTTGCGTTTAAAGACACTGATTGTGGGAGATTGAAACGTCATTCGCCCACCTCCCCAAGACAAATCTTGAAAGAAGGGGGAGACAGTTGGGCCAACATTCTAGAATCCTCCCCACCCCCCAATGCCTTCCACAAAATAGGCTATATCTTAGAAACAAAACGTAAAGACAGTTGCAAAGTTCTGTCGCAATTCTTTTCAAAAGAGGAGCAAGTACCGCCGTACTGCACCTTTAACCCAGTTTGCTGCCCAGTACAGGTTGGATTTTGGCCTTTGCCCGACTCGCTGCACGTGTTACCTTTGGAATGGTTCGTCCCATATCAGGAGGTAAACTAAAGTTATTTTTAAAGGAACAGCCCAAAATCACAGTGGAGCTAGACTTGACCTTAGCAGGGTTCCCCAAACATCAAGACATCTTGAATTTGCATGAAGAGCTCATAGACGGCAAATATATATTTTCCTTTTCAAACATTTTGTTTGCACCAAAATAGATCCCAGCGGATGAGACTGGCAAAAAAAAGGTCCTTTCTGACTACAGCTGGAAGACACATTTCGGACTCAGCCTGATGGACGTCATTTCCTCCAGGGAAACTGACACGTGAATGATATCCGGAAACGGACCCATGAATGATATCCATTCCAATCAGGCAGTTATCTATCCCAGCCCTAAAGAAAAACCCCAACTGGCATCTGCCAGCCAGGCACCCCAACACATGTCGATATTTTCCCTAGCCATCACTGTCCAGGCAGAGTCACCAATGTGATCATCCTAACTTCCTCCTGTCTTTACTACAGACCTCAGTCTTTACCTGGGCGCCGTTAGGATGTCTACGATGGGCAGCCCGCCTCCGTGTGACCTCCCAAGCCCCCCCTGATCACCAGTCACCAAGCACTTGATGAAGATTACTTGGGTCCTGGAGGCCATCTTGATTTCTAGAACTAACCAGATGCCTAGCTAAGTCGGGGGGGGGGGGGGCTGAGGGAGCTTTAGCCCCAGGTCTTTTGGCTCCGGATAGAAGCTCAGGGTCTACAACCAAAAGGCTAGCTAGCCCTGAGTCCCGACAGTTCTGACATTAGCGTAGCCTGGATCATTTCCATACCTAGCAACACCCCAGAAACAACAGTATGAAGTCTTTCCCTCCCTCCCTTCTCTGATATGCTATTCCCATCATTTGCAATGCAATTCAGTGCAGGGTAATTACAAAACTCAAAACAGCCTCTTCCTGATGCAAATTCTCCCTGTAAACTAATTCAAATGTTGGGAGATGTGGTCAGAAGGCACCCACACTCCGAGCCCACATGCAAGTGTCAGACGCATGGCTTACACCGGTGGTCTGCAACCTACAGCTCTCCAGATGTTTGTGACTACGAATCCCATGAACCCTGACCATTGACAATGCTGGCTAGGGCTTATGGGAATTGTAGTATAAAACATCTGGAGAGCCAAATGTTGCAGACCCTTCACCACACTCACCTACACAATGGCCCTCTTCTCCTACTGGGGGTCTGGCTGGGGTCAGACCCACAGCAACATGTGTGCACACTGGCCGTGTGTTCAGGAATCCTGGACACAGTTCTATGAACAGCATGTGGTAGTTGTGGCCCCAGGTGGGGATGGGGTACATCCCTGTCTCTTGGCCTGGGTGGAGCAGGGGACAGCCCGGGGCACATGGCTAAATAGCTCAGGAGGGGGCGCAGTAAGGCATCCCAACCTGGCCCACCCAGAAAGTTGACTCTGATCTTGCCTGCCAAAAGATTAAGCAGCCTGCTGTGCCGGAGGGTGCTCTCTGCCGAGATGTGCGGCTGCTGCTCTCTGCCAACTTGTGGATGACTGCGATGCATTCAGAATATGCAAACAAAGGAATGCATGTTCCAAATGCAGAGTGTGCGATGCTCTGGAGTCACACACCCCATGCCCCTCATTCTTTGTGCTGACAGCCTTTTAAGTGGGGCAATTTATAAGTGATGGCTCATTTAACAAGCCATTGTTTTTACACAGTATCGGCCCGATTCATGGAAATATGTGCAGAAATCCTGCAAGGTTGGTGCGCCAAGAAGGGTACTGCGTGAGCCTGCACACAGAATAAGAAATGCACACCCGCGTATTCACGTAATTATTCCCGCAAAGTAACACTATTCACAAGTCGCGTCCGGAAAGCCCCCAACACACCCACACGCAAAGCATAAACAGCCAGAACAGCTACCTTTGCATGCGCCCCCGGGGCGCAAATACACGCACCCATTAAACAGCACATGTGGTCCCCGGCCAGCAGACTTGAATCTCGGGGTCCCTGCGCAGTTTCCATCGTAACTGTTCCCGGCACCCCAACAACCTACGTATGAAAAATCGATAACTTGGTCTATCCTCGGGAAATCTGCATGCACTACACTGCTTACACGCACCCCAAAGTTACATCTGAACCTTGATTGAGTACACACACCCCAAAATACGACATGCAACCCAACCTTAGCGCTGAAAATCCTACACGCAGGTGTACTTAAGTTTGCCTTTGAGTGACGGATTCTATGAAGGATTTGTGCGGCCATTTCCCTGGCTGTGAGGTTGCGCGATCGAATCCATGAATACGTCTCGTGCTGCGCAATTGTGGGTTTGCGAGGTAATGCCTGCAGGCCGTCCCTCGGAATTCCCACTTTTTCGCAAGTTCCTCCCCATTTTTGGTTTTCCGCCCCCTTCCCAGCACTCTGCGCAAGCCACGCCCACACTCTGCCTGGAGTCTCACACAAGGCCCTCAACGACCCCATAGATGTGCCAAGTCAGCGGAAACTCCACGCAAGTCCAGGAAAAGTACTGCACAATCGAGTCCATGAATTGACGAAGGCAGATTTGCACGCAGTTTCGCGTGCAAGTACCCTATTTTCCATGCAGATAATTCCATGAATTAGGCCCGCAATCCTTTCTGTGCATTGTTCATTGGGTCTCTATTGTACGGTATCCTGTCCTGTCTATTGATGTAATTCCCAAAAGATGTTTCTGTATTGGCGCCTGGGCATGCTCACACTGAGACCCTTCCCTTCCTCATCCAATCAAACTGTCCATCTTGGAATGATGACCTTCCATCAGAGAATAATTCATATGGTTAGTCTAGTATTGCCCCTTGCCAAATACAAGTGAGGTGGTACGAACAGAACGCCTACAAAACAAGGCCAGTGGTCAGTGAGCCCTCAGACCCCAGCAGGCCGGTCACACCGCAGTGTGCCAGTGCAGGCAGTTTCAAACTGCATTCCATTCAGGCAAGGCCTTCCCTAAGGGCAGGTGATGGAAGAGCCATGTACTTGGGCAGAAACAGCTGTGTTTTCACATTAGTTTTCTTCTGTGAAGTACTTGCATTACAATGTAATGAAACCAGCTCCATTTATATAGCAATTGTTTATTCATATTGAGGAGGGGTTTTGTCCCACGACACAGAGGTGTTGTTTTTAGGGTGGTGCGGAGGGGGGACGGGGGGGGGGGGGTTATTCTGGTGTTTCGCCCTAGGCGCCAAGTTGGCTAGAAACTGCTATGAGGCCATGGGCTCAACTGGTGCTGTATTGTTGTATAATGTTGGGTTGGAAGGCGGTGCATGAAACATGCTCCTGTTTGAACTGGAATGCACTGGAGAGTGTAAATCTGTGCCCCTCCTGCTCCCCCTTCCCCATCTTTCTTTTTTGTGCTGCCTTCCCGACTCCATAATTGAACTAGCAAACTGTCTGTCTGCAGCACGCCATGGACTAATAGACGGAGGATACCATCTGCGCCCCCCCCCCGCCCACCGCAGACCCCACCCTGATATGAATGGTCTGGCGGCGGCCAGGATAAGCTGCCCGCCGCAACCACCCCCCCCCCCCCCCCGCTGTTCCCAGGGAAGCGGGGAGCAGCAGAGGGTGGGAAGCTGCTAATGGCGCGCTTGTGTTGTTCTCACATCCCTGACCTACAGCTGTGGCCCCCTGCGGCAAGGGGGAAGGGGGGGCATCTGCAGCAGGCCGCATGGGAGCTGCACGCCCACCATATCCACAACGGCGAAGCTTTCACGATTGCATACAACTTGCACACACAACCGGAATTTCTTTGTTTATTTTGTACATTTCATCTTACAAAGACCGTATACACAGTCCAATCCTTTACCCAATATCAACTCAGAAAAATACAAGTGTGCCATTACCAAAAAGCAAAGATCTCGTAACAAAATAACTCATTCAATAACTCAAATATCACTTTGGCCAATCTTACACTATGAAGCATCAAATTAAATTTAGTAATTGCACATCAATTGTACCGTTGTTACAATAGTTCCTGAGTTAACCACGATTTTATTCTGTCACAACCAACAATGCAGCCATGACCAAACTTTGTATATCAAGTCGGGGTTATGATGACAGCATGAGTGAAGTGCCTCCTGGGGCCGTTGTCTTGCTTCAGTGAGCAGTGCAGCAGGCGCACAGTCAGCTGAGCTGTCAGCAGCTGCAGTCAAGCATTTGCAGAAACATTCCATGCATCATACGTTGTTTTTAGCTTTCTTCGTTGTGTGCGTATTTCTTTCTTTATTTGCGACTTTCTTTACAAACTTATTTTGTAAAGTGTTGGGGAGGGGCTACATAAGTGGGGCTAAGATATCACAAGGTCCAGGACGTCCAGAGTTTAAGTGGACAAAACGTAGAGTCAGGTGGTGAAGACCCTCCCATTGGGTGAACAGAAATAATCCTGAGGTTTTACAGATGGAAAAAGTCCCTGAGGATCCAAATTTTATCTAAAAAGGGAGATGTGTAAAGCACATACTCACACCAGTGGGCATCCTGGCGCTACAAACAGATAACAGATGTTTGCTGCTTTCCAACTCAATGGTACTCATTTATTTTATCAGCCCCAAAAGGATTAAGAGCTGACTGCTGCGCCTGCCAGGATTCACACACGTGACCATGACGTCAAACGCAGATCTGTGTATAGTGCAATCGTTGGCTCTCCACGTGCTCTGGACTGCATCTCCCATCAGCTCTAGTGAGCATAGTCAATTGTGAGGGATCGTGGGAGTAGTAGTCCAAAACATCCTGAGAGCCGCAGGTGGTAGACACCTGCCAGAATGCAATTGCCCAGCAAGCCACAGACCCGCCTGGCCTGAGGTATGCAGTCCACACATGAGAGTGGGGCGTCAACCACGTCAATTAACATTATTTTATTATATCTGCTGTGTGGGTGTCATGAAATGTGATGCTCACAGAGCTTTAAGTGGGATGAGAAATCGAGGAAGAGCTGAAAACATCACAAAAATATGCTTTTGTGGTGTTTCCTAAAGAGTGGCCTACACGCCGTGCGTTAGTTCTGTTTCATCTATTTTTAGTTTTGGCTTTTAGTTGGCCCTAAAGCGCCACCCATAAGCCGAAATTATTAAATATGAGGTAGGACACAAGCCTTTAAGGTGTTGTTTGGCTATTTACTCATCCCTTGACTGGAAAACCTTATTGCCGCTCCCGCCCAGTTCCAGCGCCCCCACATCCAAAACACCTCGTCATGGGAACTCTCTCAGCTTGCTACAATCAAGCCTTGCCATCAGACTTTTCACTCCAGGTGCCTGCCAGTGTTATTCTCAAAGCAGTCTTCTGAGAGTTAATAACTTAATTGGAGCTGAAAAGGTGCTCCTGGTGTAATACAAATGTCTTAACCAGATCTGCATTTACCCACTCAATTAATAAGCACTACGAATATCCTTTACTGAAGTCCTGTTCAAAATAAGCACTGGCAAAGCCAACAGTTTTGTCTTGTGTATAAGTATTAGGTATTTGCCAGGCACTGCTATTATAGGCCCAGGTAACCATTGTTGCTCGAAGAATGAAAATCTATTTTTGGATTGTTATATGTAACCGCGTGTTATCTCTCTTAGCTCGCGGTTCAAATATGAAGGCAGGGAATGCTTTGTCCAGCAAATTGCTTTCGTTAAGTTAATCCGCGCCTGGATGCCCACGGTCTTTGTGCGCTACTATAAATGCAAGAAATAAATAATAAAAGCAATCACCAGGATCTTAACCAATGTGACCGTATAAACTATTAGAGCTCAGCTTCTTTTGTTTCTTTACTGCAGCGCCAACCCCCGCGACAGGCAGCCATTTCACCAAGAGGTGGCGATCGCCTCAGCGAGCTCCTCCCGACCCATTGGGCTGCTTCGTTTCCAAGTGTAAAGTAAGTCAGAGCAACCATTCCCGGCAGCCTCACAGCAACCCAATTGCTGCCAGTTTACATGTAACATGGTGGAGGGCACTGAAGAAAAGGGTTGGCTCAGGGAACCCGGGGAACTCTGCCCTATCAAGCCCCCGCCAACTTAAGCCCTGGATGTTCCCTTAATGAAGAAGTCTATAGCATATATATACATATTTCCTTTGTTGAAAGTCAACGGGCCCATTTTTCACTGCAAAAATGACTTTGCACTGCAAAAATACACTCTGCACAGTTCCATGAATTGGGGTTTGTGTTGACAGTGCATAGGCACTTTGAACCGTGCAAAAAAAAATCCATGAATCAGGCCCACTGTCTTTTATTTATTTATTTGGCCTTCTTATATAGCGCTACTCGCCCGTGCGCCTCAAAGCGCACAATGGCCTTTAAAGGGGACAGCCGCTCAGGTGCCAGTGGATCATATTTAAGGATCTGTACTTTTAGAGGAAGGTCATGAAGTCATTCAGGGTCCCTTGCAATGGATGCCTGCATTTTGCTTTTTCATGGGGTGAATATGAAGGCAGACACTTATATTACAGAAGCCACATAGAATGGGGTGTCCAGGTTTCATAGGAGGCCGCAGGGACAGAGAGGGGAATTC
Organism: Ambystoma mexicanum; assembly: GCF_040938575.1. Lineage (NCBI taxonomy): Eukaryota > Metazoa > Chordata > Amphibia > Caudata > Ambystomatidae > Ambystoma > Ambystoma mexicanum. The sequence goes on along the minus strand of NC_090936.1, from coordinate 20,525,586 downwards.
AGCATTTTAAACCGACCATAACTTTGCTTTTGTCTGCTGAAGAGGCCCCACTGGTCCAAGAACATGACTGTCAAGATAACGATGGCCGTCACCCAGGCAACTCAGAAGAGGACGAATACGAAATAACTGCACTGATGGTCTCTAATGAGGGTGAAACCTGGTTGAGAAATGTCTATTTTCGGTTGACAAAGCTATGTATGAAATAGCACAGTCCTGGAAGACGGAGACAATTTCTTCAAGCAAAAGGCTAGCCATGGACTGATTCATGCAGCCACAAAGCCTTGCTGAAGTGACTCTGAACTGTAGGTGAAATGCTAGCAATGGTTACTCGATGGTATAGTGCAGGCTTGTCCAACCTTTCTGAATGTGGGGCCGAAGCATTAACTTTTTGTCACCCAGTGGGCCGGCGAGCCAAAAGTCAACAACCTCACCCAAAGCAGTATATTAAAAAGCAATATTGTGTGACCTTTGACACAATAGCATCACAGGCAGTGATAGCCATGCAGTCCCAAAGATAGCTTTTGGTGTCATGGGCAGTGATCAAAGGTTAGTTGCTTGTGATTGCTTTCAGTGTCTATGTGTTAATATATTTCTGAAATAGTGGGGGTGACCGAGCATAGCGAGGGAGCTATAAGGTTCTAGGGAGGGTTTGGGGGGTTCCCGCCCTCCCCCCAAGAATTGTTTTTCAAATATGGGGTTGAAATGGTGCATTTTACAGCAGAAAAGGTGACCAAAAAGCCATAAGTTTACAATAAGTTCTAAAGGGGAACATGTACATTCCATGTCACCAACAGCAGACAAGAACATTGTAGAGCACAACACATTTTAATGATCAATGTGTCCACAGTGTAAGACAGCACTGTCACTGATGTAACACATCGTCATGCTGGTTGTACCCAAAATATGCCTCTATAGCAACATGTCTATGCTGGCTGTTCCCAATTTAGGCCAGCATTGTCCTGTACAAAGCATGATTGATGCTGCCCGAGCCTGTGCAGTGTGCCCAATACATATGCCAGTTTATCTCTCTAATACACATTACTTCTGTGGTGATGAAAGAAGCATAATTCAATTCAACAGATAAAATGTGGAAAAGCGATCACCCAAAGGTGAACCTAATTGAAGAAACACAATGTGAGCACAATCTTAAAGTATGCAACCTAGCAGGCCTAGTGCACATTTTACCTTTTCCTTCACCAATAAATCGGGGGGAGAGCGCGAACGCAGTCCCCCACGACCAGAAATAATGCAGTCGCGTACCCCGCATTTGTGGACATAGCAGGGGTCAGCAAATCCGATGTGCAATGGGTAAGCCTCACCCTGGGAGATCTGCCCTTGAGATCAGATTCTCCCCTGCCAGCTAAGTATGAGTTGCATGCAAGAGGGCAGGGGTTGGGCCAGTTCTGGAAGCCCCGCTAAGCGAGGGTGAGAAGGCAGGCCCTGACCCAGCCCCAGCCCCACACCCCCCCGGAAGCTCTGAGCGTCTGCAGCTGCCTGTCCCGCGTGTAGGGGGAAGCTCCAGCAGGCGGAGCCCGGCAGAAGAGCAGATTGTAGCGTAGTTCCTTTCTCCCATCAGGCCCTGCTCGGCCCGAGATTTATATAAATAGCAGGATGGCTCGAGCAGGCCTGTTCCAGTCTGCCCACTGTCCTGTCGGCCCCACACGGGCCCATGGCCCTCCTGAGCGGAGCTGCTCAGCGCTGGCCCCATTGACACCATCATAATCATCCTGGCCCTCAACGCTCCACCACCCCTGAATCTCAGAGTTCTGCTCAATGACAATGTTGAAGCTTTGACATCTTTGCCGTAACCATATGCCGTGTTGTGTCAGCCGAGCCTGCACAGCGCCAAAGGCAAGTATTCCCTTGTCCGGGCCCAGAGGTCACTGAGTCTTCCTGTGCCATCCACTTGGCACAGCCTACTGTTCCCAGCGTTTTCTACCCGCAAATCAGCACCACTGCCAAACAGAACTGCATCATTGGGGCCCATCGCTGCTGCTCTCCGACTTGACCCCAGCCCAGCGCAAAGGCACCCATGCTTCAGGTCTGATGCTGAAAAGCCTGGCTCTGCTGAGATCCGAAAGACAAGAACTAAGGTATTTTGGGAACATAGTACTATTGTTTTTTGTGTTGCAACTGTATCAGCTCACACCTCTCCTGAAGGGTTTAGGCTGCCCTCAGACTGCGCTAGCAAAAGAGTGAAAATAAGTTATACCTGTTGGGCTTGCCTGTTTCACTTTTATGATTGGGATAACTGCTGCATGGGTATTAAGCGCGTTATAAATAACCTATCATATCAGATCATATCATAGATCACAGATCAAGAGCATAAGCAACTTCCAGAAACCTTGGCAGGTGGTCCACTGAGGCCCATTTGCAGGTTGCAGTGTGTTAATGGGGCACTACTAGGGTAACATATTGTGCTGTACATGTGGTATTCGCCATGCTTTGATACCCCACTGGCCACATCTATAATGTCCAATGTACTTGGTATAATGCATGGACATTTTCATTAATCCACACAGTGCTTAGAGGTAAACGTAACTGAGCTCCCGCTGTTCTTCTTTGTCTCGAGACGTGGAAAAAAAGCACTGCAAAGGTTAAGTTTCTCAGCTGATAAAGGTTCATCTTCGGTGACATTCGCAATTCAAAAGAACAATTTTGGGGCAGACAGGCTATGTCGCCGTAACCCCTGCTAAACATATGTCCAGAGATGACAAACCTTGAAAGTAACTCCGCACAATGGCCCTCTGGGCAGCGGCCCACGGCTAATCAGTGGTTCAGGAATCCGCTGTGGTGCCCACGCCGAGAGGAACTCCTGCACAGCACCTGTACACATAATCCTTCGCCCGGGCCAGCACTCTCTTCTCCTCACCTCCTCCCTTTATCTCGGCTCGCTTTTTGCCCCTCGGAGCACCATGCAAGAGAGGAACGGGCATGTCTGGGCCGGAGCCCGTTCCTCTCTTGCATGGTGGGTCCTACTTGCCTGAAATGGGATATTTAAATGCAAAGTAATTGCTACTATATTAATACCATTTTTCATAGTTTGTGGGAGTACTGGGCAATTATATGGACCCGCACTCACTGAAAATTAATGGTATCCCCGAGGTAACCCTCACTATGCCGTGATACAAACTAGTCTCTCCTTCCTCCATCATCAAGTCCCAAGATCTTCTTGACGAATTTATTTATTTCTTCAATGTTTGTCGGATATCCGACAAACATTGCATAAATAAATAAATTAACACTTCGTGGCTGAGGACTGTAACTACCTCTGTTGACCCCATGGGGTCACCAGAGGAAGTTGCAGTTTTGCACACAGGCACATTTTAAAAAAAAACAAAAGAATTATTATTATTTTTTTTTTACTCAAGAGTTGTCCAACATACGGCCTCGCGGGCCACATAAAATGGCTTGGCAGGCTGCATTGTGGCCCGCGGGCCGTATGTTGGACAATCTTGGTGTAGTGGCATGTGTGACTTCGCTCAAATGGATTACAGTGTGTATGCAAATTAATTTGCCGACCCACAATGCCTTGCTGAAGTGGCTCTGAACTAGAGGTGTCCTTCAAGTAACGGTTACTAGATGTGGCTGTTGCATGTTTGAGGTGACTGAAGTGGATTATTCTAGAATATATTGTTTACACTGTATATGTCAGTAACACAGCGAGGGTGGCTCTTACATTTGGTAAACAAACTGCTCTAGAATGTTTGTGATGGGAAAGCTTGTACACCGTATGTATCGTAACAAGATATATGTGTGTGTATGCCAGTAACCCTTATTGTTGGCATGGACTGAACTACACAAAGGAACATTCTTATATCAAATAATATCATGCAGCTTTCTGATTAAAAAAAGGATGGGGCATTTATGGAGCGCGGCAGGTGGAGGTTGGGAGAATGCACATAAGTGGTGCAAGTGGACACATGATCTTTCTTCCCAATACATTCCACTGGTAGGAACCACGCGTGTAGGTCAACAGAGGCGTCGCTAGGAGTGGGGGGCAGGCAGGAGGGATGTAGCCCGGGGTCTTTTGGTTGTAGGCCCGGCAGAGGCTCAGAAGCCAGCCCTGAGTCCTGGCAGTCCCGACATTAGACATTTGGGACGGTTTATAGCAAGATTTCATTGATATATTTTGGGATAACATCGTCAAAATGTGCTCCTTTTCCTTTATCGTGGATTTCTGGACATGCTAGAAGACACGTTCATATAAAGTCCTCTGACATGCTTATGTTAAGGTATGTCTTCAATTACACCTACATACTTTTCTTTACAGCACATACCCCACCATATGCTGTGCATCACCAGATTCTCCCTGCAGGACCCATGAGAACTCTGCATCTGCCTCAGAGCTGTTACAGGCAAAATATATGTGAAAGATTTTGTTTTGTTTATTCATGTACATTGCGCACCGGACCCGGGGGTATCAGGGCGCAGCAGTTACAGGAAAGTTCAAAGCTTGGTTACATAGGCAAAGGTACAATAGACAGAATGAAATACAAAAAGCACAGATAATGCAGTGAGCGCAAGCGAGGAAGAGCACCTAGCAAGAAGTGCAGGTGATAGCAATCGAAGGTTAAAGAGTGGTGTATGTGTCAGGCCTTACTGTTTGAGGACTTTTAAATGATTGATACGTTTCTGTCTAAACTGGAGATATGGTTGGTCAGCTCGTATCGTAGGGGGTAAGGAGTTCCAAAGCTGGGCAGCTTTTACAGGAAAGCTACAACCCCCCCATCTTGGAGAGTTTAGTTCTGGAGACAGTAGGGCAGTTAGCATTCGCTGATCTGGTGGGCCTGGTAGAGGATTTTCTACAGAATCTTTCGCTGAGGTAGAGGAGGGATGCGTTATTCATGCATTTGTACGTGACAGAGGCAGTCTTAAGTTGGATTTTGTCGCTCGTCGAGAGCCAGTTGTTTGGTCTTCTAGGCTCAGAGATGTGATCTCTCTTAGAGACGGCTAGGGCAGCTCTGAGAGTATTGTTCTGAAGAGTTTGAATTCTCTTCACTATGTGTTTATTGGAACCAATGTAGAGGGCGTTGCAGTAGTCTGGTTTAGACAATATCAGGGCTCTAGCGAGGGTAGAAGAGCTGTTTGTCGAGAGAAAAGCTTTGCCTGCTCTAATGAGTTTGCAGGTGTATGCAGTCGTTGATGCCATAGAGTTAACTTCTTTGGTGAATGAAAGGGTGGAGTCGAGGTAGAAACCTAAAGTCTTTACCTCTTTCGTGACTTTGATGGAATTGCCATCAGTGGTAAAGAAGGTGTAATCAGGCCCTAGTTTTGTGAGATTGAGAGTAGTACCCAGGATGATGAGTTCGGTCTTGTCATCATTCAGGTACAGACCCTGTGTTGCCATCCATGCCTGGATGATGAGGTAGACCCTGTTCACCAAGGCCAAATCCTTATCGTAGACCCCGGAAAGAGGAAGGAGAATCTGGGTATCATCTGCATAGTTGGTGTAGTTGATACCGAGATGGTCCAGAGCATCGAAAAGTGGCTTTGTGAATATGTTGTACAAGGTGGGCGAGACACAGGAGCCCTGAGGTACTCAGCATGTGATGGGAGTGGGGTCTGCGGCAGCTTAGGGTGAGAAGACTCTCATGGTCCTGTTATTGAGAAATGATTTGATCCAAGTAATGGCTTCTGTGGAGAAATGTGCCGCTGATTTCAGGTGGCTGCAAAGGACCTTTTGATGTGATTTTATTTACTAATTGATCCTAGGCAAGACAATGTCAGCCTTTCATGCTTCCGAGCTCGATAAATGAGTACCGACTTCGGTTGGGTGATACTGTATGGAAATATGTTCTCTGTAAAGTGCTTTGGTGAATGTACTATAAAAATAACACATCATTATCATTATCCATTATAATGAGATTCCCCTTAATATGGAGTGAGAGAAGGTAGCATAGTCGTGAGGCTGGAAGAGGGGCAGATCCATCGGGGAGATCCATGTTGCAGTGGAAGCCGTCACGTCACGGTAGTCTTAATGAGAGGCAAAGGCCCAATTTATGGAAATGTGTGCAGAAAACCTGCAAGGGCCACGCGCTGAGAAGGACACTGCGCGAGCCTGCGCCTAGAATAAAAAATGCGTGCCCCGCATATTCATGGAGTTCACTGCGCAAAGTAACCGTATTTGCAAGTCGTGCCCGGGACACCCCCCACACAAAGCATAAACAGCCAGAACAGATACCTTTGCGTGCTCCCCTGGCCGTGAATACATGCACCCTTCAAACACGCACCCTTCAATCTCTTGGTCCCTGCACAGGGTCCCCCGTACTGTTGTTGGCACCCCAACAACATGCGATTGAAAAATCATAACTAAGTTAGATCGGAAACCAGGTTGTGTACATGCATCCCTAAATCCGACATGCCAACCCACCTCCACGCTGCAATTCTTATGTGCAAGTGTTATTATGCCTGCCTTCGGGTGGCGTAGAGATCGAGGGATTTGCGTGGCAAATTTTATGCCGAGAGGCTGCACAGGTGGTCCCAAGAATATATGTCGTTTGGCACAATTGTAGGCATGCAATGGATTACCCACAGGAAGTCCCTCATAATGCCCACTTTTTCAGATGTTTTACCCTATTTTCTGAATTCCAGCCCCTTCCCAGCCTTCTGCTCAAGCCACACCCACACTTTATGTGGTGTCTCGCACAAGGCGCTTGACGGCTTGCAGAGACGTGCCGAGTCTGTGCAAACTCCACGAAAGTCCTGTAAAAGTCCCACGCATTCCATTCCATTAATCCACTAACAGGATTTTGTACGCAGTTTGGCGAGCAAGTTCCCTATTTCCAATGCAAATAATTCCATAAATGGGGCCCTTATAGTGAACATAAATCAGGTGAAGCGCTGGGGACCCAGGTTTACGTGCAGGTTCCATCAAGGTGTTAAGGAGTAGTAGGCTGTGGCGGGACTAGATCCAGCCCTAAAGCCTATCTGGAAGGGATCAAGTATTCAACGCCCCTCAGAACATGGTTTGACTCTATCCAGGTTTAAGGATGCAAACAGCTTGCAAGCAGAGTCAAGAATAGAGCGCATTCGATACTTACTAGGCTCGCTTCTCTTAGATTTCTGGTAAATTGGTATGGCGATAGCCTTTTTTCCAATTAGGAGGACGTTTGCCCTCTTTACATAATTGACGGTAAAGTGTGTGTAATAATTGTCCCCAAGTCTCAGGGGCTTCTTTTAACACAAGGTTAAGCAACACATCTGCGCCGGGTGCCCTTGATCTTTAGTTTTTTAATTTTTAGGATGATAACCAAGGTGTCGAAATTTAATTTCTATGGGGCCCACCCTTCTTCTTGCTTCACCATATTACCTAAAGGTTCTCTACCATGCATCTTTCCAACATGCTGAACCCATACGTCGTCACCAGTTGGGTTCACGAGTACTCTCTTCTTTAAGCCCCGGATCTCGCTGAATAGACTCCATATTGTCTTTGAATCAGCTCTGGTGATTAACATAAACATATACTGCCACTTGGGCCTTTTTATGAGACATCTGCCTTCTTTTCACCCAATTGCGGTAGTCGTTGTTTCCCCTTCTGATCTGCTGTTTGACCTTTATGATATCAAATTCATTTCTCAACATTGATCTTATCTTTTGCTTTAGTAAGCATTTTGCGTTCCTAATAGAAGGGTCTGGTCTCTTATTTTTCTGTTTACTTTCTTTGACCAGGCTTTTCTGATCCATGGGCATGACCTCACTCATTGGGCCTCATTACAAGTTTGGCGGTAGCCTTGCCGGTAAAACCGGCAGGCTGCCGCCAGACTTGCAATTCTTTATGGCAACCGTATATGGGCAATTACCGGGTCATTATGGCCCTGCCAGACCCAGTGCCGGAGCATCCGACATGCTCTGCTCGCGGATGTCGGTACGCCTGCCAGGTCAGACCTAGCGGGACAAAAGGCACCCGTGAGCAGAACTCGTAGTTTGCCGTTCCAGGAACTACGGTATCAGCAAACTTACCGGTACCGTAGTCACCGGACCGGCAAACTTGTAATGAGGCCCATTGTGATTTTGTACCATTCAATAATTTTGTCAGCCCTTAGGCCTAAACTACAGCCTAGGAAATTAGGTAATTCATTTCCCATAGTATCATTCGTGGTCTTGATATTTCTGTCCGACCATGTGATACGGTGTGCTACAACAAATTCCCCACTCTTACACCTGCACCAACTTTAAAGTCACTGCCATAGTCCTGCCTCCTGATTAGAAAATGGCATCCTTGCCCTTGGTTGCTTCAGAGGTAGTTTCCTGTTTACAGGCTGCTTGCTGGCCACCCCACTGCCGTCCTCCTACTCTTTATAGGTTAGAAAATGGGCATATATTTAAATCTTCTTGTAATTTTATTTTTGATAGGAAAAATGTGCTTAAAGTTTTTGTAAATAAACTAATTGCACAATACATTTTTTTATTTATTTATTTATTGCATTTGTAACGCGCACCTAACCCTCAGGCATCTGTGCGATTGGTTTAAGAATATGGTTACAGGACATACAGGCTTAAGAATTTGGTTACAGGTCGTGCAGGCTTAAGAAAGTGGTTACTTTTAAAAGGATAGGGTAGTTTGCTTTCTTGCACTGACGATTTAATGCTCATGGTTTCTCCGACACACCTAAAATTCATCGGTTTCCCCAATAAAAGACAGCACACTATGCAATCGGTCTCACAACCATAACTGGGTCCAAGACAAATTTCATGGGAGCCAATGATTATACTCTGAATATCCTGTGTCTGAGTGAATGTGGCCAGCGGATATTGCTGCATAGATCTGCAACTTCAACACATTGGACTATGGTCTCCTTATCAACAGGCTGCAGAAGATGGGCCGGATGTCCACAGATCCTGTTTTGATTCTGCTCCATGCCAACAGCTGTCACTGGTGTGGGTCATCCAGCGGTGTCATGTGGCACTCACGGGCTCTTCCTTTTCAACCACTGCTGTTTATTTAGGGATGTGTGTGATTTGTGCAGGGTGTGAAAAGAAATGAAATGCCTGCCCTGGTCCCAGTAGGAGACCAGTAAAAGATGGGGAGCATAATAATGCAGAAAGGCAAATAATAGCGTTTAATGCCTGGCTCTATATGTCGCTGAACTCGCCACCGTACACACAGAGTCACTGTTTTATTTATTTGCATTTTTAAAGCGCTCACACAGCCCACAGGCATCGAGGCGCTGTTACAGGAACTGTTTGTGTTTTAGTTGCGTAATTGTTTTTTTTTGTCTTAGTTTTGTCAAAGGTTTCTAAGCGCGGACTCGGGGATCGAACCTGTGTTGCTTCGTGTCGTCTTGCTTCCAAGGCGAGCACGTTGCCGCTGAGCTATCCTCCGGGACTGTCCTCGCCTGCTTCTTGCCCCCGCTCCATGGTTAGTGGCCACCCAGGAAGTCACAGAAGGTGGGGGTAACTATACATGTTGCGCACATTCCAGGACGTCTCATTGGCCTGGTGAGCCTCAACATCTTTAGTGGGTACTTACTGCCACCATCCCACTATCCCACTAACCCCTATGTCATCAATACTCTAGAATTACCCCATTACCATTCTCAGGTATCAGGTAATAATGTCCCCATACATAATGTCCCCATTCATAATGTCCCCATACATAATGTCCCCATTCATAATGTCCCCGTACATAATGTCCCCATACATAATGTCCCCGTACATAATGACTCCATACATAATGTCCCCGTACATAATGTCCCCATTCATAATGTCCCCGTACATAATGTCCCCATACATAATGACCCCATACATAATGTCCCCGTACATAATGTCCCCGTACATAATGTCCCCATTCATAATGTCGCCGTACATAATGTCCCCATACATAATGTCCCCATACATAATGACCCCGTACATAATGTCCCCGTACATAATGTCCCCATTCATAATGTCCCCGTACATAATGTCCCCGTACATAATGTCCCCATTCATAATGTCCCCATACATAATGTCCCCGTACATAATGTCCCCATTCATAATGTCCCCGTACATAATGTCCCCGTACATAATGTCCCCATTCATAATGTCCCCATACATAATGTAATGTCCCCGTACATAATGTCCCCATACATAATGTCCCCGTACATAATGTCCCCATACATAATGTCCCCATACATAATGTCCCCGTACATAATGTCCCCATTCATAATGTCCCCATACATAATGTCCCCGTACATAATGTCCCCATACATAATGTCCCCATGCATACGGGAAAAGCCATTGGTGACATTATATAGGGTGACATTATGTATGGGGACGGGTTGCTGGGATGTCCCCTGCTCCCCTTGTAAAAAGAAAAAAGAATTCGGGGGTGTCCCATGCATGTTCAATGTAATAATATCTCTACAAAAAAGGCAACTTTTTTGTCAGGAGACATTTTTGCGGGGACATTATTACATGGGACCCGTTCTCATTGGTTACTTGACTAAGACCCAGGAAAGCACGAGAGTATGCCCTATAGTCTAAGTAATTGTGAATATTGAGTTGTAACGAGAAACACAAAAGTGGACCTCAGAACTATTCTTGTTTAAAACTTGCTTGGGCAGAAAGGAAGGATTCTGGGGTGTGAGCTAACATGAGAATCTCTCCTTTAAGTTCCCGAATCAACACTTACCCAGGTCTAGTATTGGGGACCATAGTCCCCTGGATCGCTTAATGATGCCTCCTGGGTGAATCTACTTAATGGCGGGAAAGTCAAGTGAACTGCTCCCAGAGAGTCGTAGCCTGTGCAGGGCAAATACTGAGGCTACGGAAGACCAGGCCCTGAGACATATCTAGTATTGGGGATAATTTTCCCCTGAATCCACTGGTGCCGCCTGGAAGAATCCACTCAAGGGCGGGAAGAGTGTTAGGGAGAATTCTCTGTTTAGGCTGAATTTCCTAACCTAGTGAGTCCCCCAGCAGCTTTGCTGGATTTCTGGAGTTTGTTTTTTCCATCCTGCCAAGAGTAAGACTCTTTTCCTCCCACTCTTGGACATGAATGTGTGTAATTCCTTTGAATGTCCATGTGTTCTATGGGCTATGGGGTCTTTTACTCCATAGGGTCTCATATGTTTTTCTATGTGTGTTACACCGCACCCTACGTGCAGTAACATTGGGACGTCCTAGCGGACCTCCACCATAGACTCCATACCCGGGGACTGACTACTGTCTCCCCGGGCATGTAAAGTCACCATTGGCTTTACTAGACCTAAATTTACTAACAGAACTAGTACAAACCACCTTATTGTGGACGTGCTAGTAGGGGTAATTCGATTACTCCTGGATCTGTTACTCGAGGGGGCACTGTCCCGTCCCCCCTCGTCGAGTTTTGGCTGGTGGCAGTGGAAACTACTTGTTATGTTCAACCCCGAACCTAACCCTATGGGATTCGTCCCATTGTTGGAGATTGATACTTTTTCTCGTTAATCTCTAACGTACCACCGATCTACTTATCTTAAATAAGTTTATCGGATGGTATTTTCTGCCAGAACTCGGTTTGTAAAATGGCGTCTGTGTTTGTCTCTGTACTCCGAAACCAAAGGTCGAGCCCTTTGTTCCACTTTTGGCGGGCTCTGTACAGAGACCCTCCAAAGTGGTGCCATTCTGTCTGGGTTACCACAGGGGTGTCGGAGGGGGTTTAGGCACCCTGGACCGAGTTGCCTTGCCAACTCCGGTCGCACTCTGGAGTGATTGGCCCAAGTGGTGAGCCTTCCCGCTCACCACTTAGCATGTGTTGATTGACAGCTAGGCTGAATGAATGGGGGTTTTCTGCATAAAAGCAGGGCTTTTGGGACTGGATCTTCAGAAGTCGCCACAGGACCTAAGAATCCGACGAGGGTAACGCTGAGCCGACCTGCACGACGACACCTCCGGTGGAGCCCTGCGGAACTGACTCACCACTTCCCGACGACAGAGGAGATCTCCCTCCCGGAGAGTCTCTTCCCCTGACTGGTGGGAACAAACAGTCCCCTTTGCTTTTTATTCGACACAGGACGCAGTGGTCGAATTGCCCGTGCAGAGCACCTCGGCAACCGGATAGCCACTACCGCCGTACCGCGACCAAAAGGTGGTGCCTTGTGACGGAGCACTCCGCGGCTGGTCTCTTCCCTGGTGGTGCACCGGACTTCACTTTTCTTCGACGACGAGATCATCTCTACTCTTGGCAAAGACCCGACGTGCATCCACCACCAGGAACAACTGCCCCCGCCGGAGCTGCCCTCCACAACAAGGTACCGTGTCCGCCTGGCTTCCCTTTCGATCGGTTCGAGTGAGGTGTCTTAATCCTCTCCTTTCCGTTGGGTCGCCTCCAAGCTTTTCTCATTTATTGTTCTGAACTGGTTCAATCTGCCGATAACAATTTTCTACAAGAACTTGAATGCATCTCCACTAGAGACCTTTTGGGACATATCGCCTTGCCTCTCTCCGAGTGGGCCTGGCCTCTGAACTTTATGATCTATTGTGATTCTTGCCTTCCTGCCTTGCATTTTATCCGTGAAGTATTGAACTGTGTTGATTTCGTAACCGCCTATCTCTTTCTCTCCCGTCCTAACTAATATTAGAGTGCCATCTAGGTTGAGGTATACACCTCTGTCTGTAAATAAGTGGTACCGGTAGAACCTAGACTTGTCGAAATATTGCTAGGGGGATTGATCGTTTCTTCTGCGTAGAGTAATTGTGTTTGATTTGTTTGCCGTGAAAGTGCCATAGTGTTTTTGATAGATGTTTCGTTATGAATAAATACCTTAATATCTTTACACTAAGCCTCGTTGCGTGTTTGCTTGTCTTGCTGTGAAGAATTGCCCTATCTTGTATACTCCACATACTGCTCAACTCTTCTTGAGGGAAGTCTGACTGCTCAGCCACAGCTACCAAGTGAATCTGTGTGGTACAGACTGCTACCAAGTGGGTTCACCGCCAAACACATGTAGTCCTAAATCTTTTGCAGTGGTCCCAGAGGGAACTGCACAGGTTTCCGCCTAACACTGGTGTACAGCGGTGGGATTTGTATCGAGTATACAGTTTAGAGTGCTTTTCGACACTGTGGGATAACTAACCACAAAACTTAGCACAAAAAGCAACTTTCAAAAAAACATGTCTACGATGGAAACTTACAGTCAAGAGTCCTTGTCAGGTGAAAATACTGAGAGTTTGCAAGCTCTCTGTAGGCAAGAGAATCTTTCTGTAAGAGGCAAGAAGTTAGAACTAATAGAGAGATTGCTGGCGAACCAAAGTCTGGGTACTGGTTCAGAGGAACCAATCTCTCCAGCAAATGTAGATAACAGTGATGGTGTTGATCTGAATCGTAATTCTGATGATAGCGATGAAGAGGCTGACGAGGACGGAGAGGCTAACGAAACTGTCTCCCCTGCTCCTCTACCTGCCTTACCAGCTGTGCCTATGGGGCCCATACCAGGTCCCACAAGTAACCCTGCTTATTTTGAACTTGAAAAAATGAAGCTCGAATTAGAATACAAACGGTTCTTGGCTCAATCTGAACGAAACCAAGAGCTCGAGTTCAGACGGATGAATGCCCAGGCTGAGCAGAAGCAAGCTGAGTTAAGACTCAGGGAAATAGAACTTAATCACGAGTTAGAGATGAAAAAGTTGTCTATGGAAAATGCTTCTCTCTCCTCTGGTTCCTCTAGGAGCTCCAGTCCCAAAAGACCCCGGATGCCGAAGGAATTAGTGGGTATGTATGAACCGAGATTGGATGTGTTGGATTGGTTGAAACTGTTTGAATACAATCATGGGCTCCAGGACATCACCGGGAATGCTTTGCTTCCCTGGTTGTTCTCTAGGCTCCCTCCTGTTGCGACTGATGTGGTAATGGAGTTGGGGGAGGCGGATAAGACGGATTACGAAAGTGTGAAACTAGCTTTGATAGCTAGATTCGGGAAGACCCCTTCCCAGTATCTTAAGGGGTTTAGAACCCTCAAAAAGCATGATGGTACCCTTTGGGCTACCTGGGTGAGTGAAGGGTTGAAAAACTTAGAGGGATGGATTAAGGGTTACAAAGTGAACACTTACGAGGGTATGAGGAATCTTTTTATGTTGGAGTCTATTTATGATGCCTGTTCTCCTGAGCTCAGACAGCACTTGGCTGATTCGAAGGAATTAGATTCCCGGAAGCTAGCTAAGGCTGCTGACTTGTGGGTTGCCAACAGGGCTACTCACAAGGATTCTGGGGCAACTCAGAAAAAGGATGAGGGGAAAACAGCCTAACAAAGACTCAAAAGAGAATTCGAATAACTCAAATTCCCCAGAGGGCCCCAAACAAAATAACCAGGGTAAACCCCAGGGAAAACCATAACCGACTAGTGTACCTTCTGGCCACAAACCAGAAGGAGGTCAGAACAAGCCACCATTCCAGAGAGCATTTGGAACATGCTATCTCTGTGGGGCAACTGACCATATCAAAGGAGATCCAAAATGTAAGGGTAAACCTACTGGGATCAGCACGGTCTCCTTAGCCTTCACTCCTGAGGAGGAAGTCCAAATGACTAGTGCTCACTTTGAAGTCTTTGCTGACGAACCTTGGGTTCTTCAAGCAAGTGTATCAGTAGAGTCGAAGGACCTGGTTAGTAATCAGAATAGGAGTGTGTATGACTCTATACCAGAAAACTCTAAATGTTATTATGTGGACAGTGTTCTTGTCAATTGCCAGGATACCCCTGCCAGGCGAGACTCTGGGGCCAGCAGAACAGTAGTGGACGAAAGCTTTTTCAGGCCTGAGGATGTTGCTAAGGCACCCAAAGGTCCCGCTAAGATGTCTGGAGGCCCTGTCCAAATGGTTCCAATTCTACCAGCCCTCACACAGTGTAATGACATGACAGTGTTGATTCCTGTCAGTGTGCAGACTGAGGTGCCTGGGAGAGTCCTGTTGGGGAATGATCTAAAAACTCTAGGAGTAGTATCCAGTACCCCCAGGCCTCCCAGTATGGAGACACAGAACCAAACCAAATTGGCTAGGGAGGCCACCTTAAGGAACCACTTTAAGCCTGTGGGAACCTCTACTGAGACCCCCACTACAAGCCCTGGTGTTGGTAAGTTGACCTCTGACCCAGGCAAATTTCAGGCTAACATGTTAGGGAAATGGGAGCCTCAACCAAGCTCCATCATTGTTCCCCCAGTTTTAGGATCTGTGACTCCCCCTGCTTCTGAGGAAGAGGCGGATAGACCAACTGGACCCCTAACTATGCCTAAGGGAACTGGTAATTCTCACTGCTGGTGGAAAACCAGAAAAGAAAAGTCTAAGGCCAAAAACCTTCAGACTGTTGGACCTTCCACAGAAGACTCCAACCCAATTCCTAGACTTAAGGGGGAAACTCCTAAAGTAGGTAAGGTAAGATCTCAGAGGAAGGAGAAGCATGTACCTTGCTTATCTCCATCCCCTCCAACCAAGAGGCCTAAAACTCAACCTTCTCTCAACAGAGAGGTAGGGAAAACCTCTGGAGGGCCCTCTCGATCTAAGGAGTTTCTTTATAAGAACCCCTTGAAAAAGCCTATCATAGGTTCAGTAGTTGTATCAACTTCTGAGGGACTGGTCAACTAGATCCCCTATAAACTTAAAAAGACTGATGTTCCTAGGAAGGTTTGTAGGTCATATAGCTTACAAAGGAAAACCTTTGAACCCATAGAACATAGGTCAAGGTGTCACCACCAAAATGCTGATGGTCCCTCTAGGATGTATGTCATCAACTAGAGGTATGAGATTCATCCAGGAGTGGATTAAATCCTCCTGTCCCTTAGTCTGGGGGGGCGAGTGTTAGGGAGAATTCTCTGTTTAGGCTGAATTTCCTAACCTAGTGAGTCCCCCAGCAGCTTTGCTGGATTTCTGGAGTTTGTTTTTTCCATCCTGCCAAGAGTGAGACTCTTTTCCTCCCACTCTTGGACATGAATGTGTGTAATTCCTTTGAATGTCCATGTGTTCTATGGGCTATGGGGTCTTTTACTCCATAGGGTCTCATATGTTTTTCTATGTGTGTTACACCGCACCCTACGTGCCGTAACACTGGGACGTCCTAGCGGACCTCCACCATAGGCTCCATACTGACTACTGTCTCCCCGGGCATGTAAAGTCACCATTGACTTTACTAGACCTAAATTTACTAACAGAACTAGTACAAACCATCTTATTGTGGACGTGCTAGTAGGGGTAATTCGATTACTCCTGGATCTGTTACTCGAGGGGACACTGTCCCGTCCCCCCTCGTCGAGTTTTGGCTGGTGGCAGTGGAAACTACTTGTTATGTTCGACACCGAACCTAACCCTATGGGATTCGTCCCATTGTTGGAGATTGATACTTTTTCTCGTTAATCTCTAACGTACCACCGATCTACTTATCTTAAATAAGTTTATCGGATGGTATTTTCTGCCAGAACTTGGTTTGTAAAATGGCGTCTGTGTTTGTCTCTGTAACTCCGAAACCAAAGGTCGAGCCCTTTGTTCCACTTTTGGCGGGCTCTGTACAGAGACCCTCCAAAGTGGTGCCATTCTGTCTGGGTTACCACAGGGGTGTGGGAGGGGGTTTAGGTACCCTGGACCGAGTTGCCTTGCCAACTCCGGTCGCACTCTGGAGTGATTGGCCCAAGTGGTGAGCCTTCCCGCTCACCACTTAGCATGTGTTGATTGACAGCTAGGCTGAATGAATGGGGGTTTTCTGCATAAAAGCAGGGCTTTTGGGACTGGATCTTCAGAAGTCGCCACAGGACCTAAGAATCCGACGAGGGTAACGCTGAGCCGACCTGCACGACGACACCTCCGGTGGAGCCCTGCGGAACCGACTCACCACTTCCCGACGACAGAGGAGATCTCCCTGCCGGAGAGTCTCTTCCCCTGACTGGTGGGAACAAACAGTCCCCTTTGCTTTTTATTTGCCTCAGGACGCAGTGGTCGAATTGCCCGTGCAGAGCACCTCGGCAACCGGATAGCCATTACCCCTGTACCGCGACCAAAAGGTGGTGCCTTGTGACGGAGCACTCCGCGGCTGGTCTCTTCCCTGGTGGTGCACCAGACTTCACTTTTCTTCGACGACGAGATCATCTCTACTCTTGGCAAAGACCCGACGTGCATCCACCACCAGGAACAACTGCCCCCGCCGGAGCTGCCCTCCACAACAAGGTACCGTGTCCGCCTGGCTTCCCTTTCGATCGGTTCGAGTGAGGTGTCTTAATCCTCTCCTTTCCGTTGGGTCGCCTCCAAGATTTTCTCATTTATTGTTCTGAACTGGTTCAATCTGCCGATAACAATTTGCTACAAGGACTTGAATGCATCTCCACTAGAGACTTTTTGGAACATATCGCCTTGCCTCTCTCCGAGTGGGCCTGGCCTCTGAACTTTACGATCAATTGTGATTCTTGCCTTCCTGCCTTGCATTTTATCTGCAAAGTATTGAACTGTGGTGATTTCGTAACCGCCTATCTCTTTCTCTCCCGTCCTAACTAATATTAGAGTGCCATCTAGGTTGAGGTATACACCTCTGTCTGTAAATAAGTGGTACCGGTAGAACCTAGACTTGTCGAAATATTGCTAGGGGGATTGATTGTTTCTTCTGCGTAGAGTAATTGTGTTTGATTTGTTTGCCGTGAAAGTGCCATAGTGTTTTTGATAGATGTTTCGTTATAAATAAATACCTTAATATCTTTACACTAAGCCTCGTTGCGTGTTTGCTTGTCTTGCTGTGAAGAATTGCCCTATCTTGTATACTCCACATACTGCTCAACTCTTCTTGAGGGATGTCTGACTGCTCAGCCACAGCTACCAAGTGAATCTGTGTGGTACAGACTGCTACCAAGTGGGTTCACCGCCAAACACCTGTAGTCCTAAATCTTTTGCAGTGGTCCCAGAGGGAACTGCACAGGTTTCCGCCTAACAGAAGGTCAAGTCAACTTGTCCCTGAGAGAAATGGCTTGTGTAAGAAGGGCAAGACTTAAGCTATGGAAGACCTAACACTGAGACATGTCTAGTATTAGTGGACCATATTCCCCTAGATTCACTAATGGTGCTTCCCGGAGCAATCCACTTCCCGGGGGATCCTCATAGGCGACCCGCGTGTGATGTCACTGTTAGGGGAGCTTTCCTAAAGTCATACTGGTAGTAAGACTTTAGTAGGCTATCTCAGTGGTTTGTAGATCCCCAACTCTTAGTATCAGTCTGTACTAGCTCAGGGCCTTGGTAGAGTGCCAGAGCAGTCAGGAAGAAGTGAGCTGTAGGTAAGTACACTGAATCTTAACTAAACAGGCACAACAAAGAAGCACTTACACATATTTATATAAAAGATATATATTAAGTATATTTACACCAGAATTACTATAAATACTTTAGACAGTAACGGTAGAACACTTAGGAATACTAGATAATACACTTCAAAGGGCACTTTCACTTTTGTGTTTGTTCGCGGTTACATTTGTAGCAACGTTAGACAGGGAAAAGACAAGGTTATCGTATTATCGCTACTTGCGCACTCATGCGGGTTTTAATTGGTCATAGGATAATGCATTTTCTCTGCAAACACATATAGGAAGGTCACTCGAAGGGAGGAAAATAAGTTGTTAGTGCAACATGAACTGGATCTAAAAACGGTTTCTTTGCCTGGCAAGTCTTTTAAGTCCAAAAACACAACCCTAGCTAAAGGTAGTTCAGAGAGGGCTTGAAGTCTTGACAAACAGCGAATAATGAAGAGTTCCTGAGGATTTCCTCCAGTGTCTAAAGTTATTGAAGCAGCAAGTTAACAACTAACAAAGGAGACAAAAAACATACTTGATAAAGGGACACAAGCAGCAGCTTGGGTCAGAGGTAAGAAGGGGTTGCCCTGGACACCTCTAGGTGCACTCCAACGCTCTGGAGCGACTTCTTAGAATCAGGTAAGCAATACCTTTTTCCCCACAGTACCTTTGGTTTGAAGAAAATGTTCGTGTTGGCTTCTCTGCGATGTTGCAGCTCTGGACCCGACCTCTGGATTCCTTGGTCTGATGACTGAAGGCAGGACAATGGACGGGATCTCTCAGCAGCAGTCTTGAGGGAGGACCTGGGGCATGACTTTCAGCAACTTCTTCGCTCACACCGCGGTTTTGGCGCCTTTTCAGCAGCACTAACAAAGGACACGAATCGCCCGGTAAATCTTCTTCACTTCCTGCAGTCCCACACTCTGGTGAGGGGGTCTGGGTGAGTTGTATCGAATCTCTGGAGTGTTCTTATGGGCTCGGCAATGATTTGGACAGATTCAGCCTTTCCACGATGATGCACTGAAAATGGGCAGCAGGTCTCCTGGCATTGGGGTTCCTCAGCTTTGGAAGCTCCTAGGACCTCGGGAGATGGCTTATTTCAAAGTTCGTTTTAGGATTGGCCGTTCCCACCAGCCAAAGGGAAGGAGTCATCCTCTTCGGAGCGCCTCTGTCACATAGAATACGGGGTCAGGACAGCAGTGGTCGCTTCACGGTCTTGCAAAGGCTCTGCAGGCATCTCTGGTAGTCTTCTTCTTCGGTTACTTCAGCTTCCAGTGGACGACTTGCTTTTCACGCCAGAAGCCTCACCCTGTATACAGTTCCAGCACACACTCCTGCAATCTCTCTCAGCATTTTACAGAAAGGGGCGATTGGCTGTCCATTCAGGACCTATTCAGGCACCCTGGCAGACAAACAACAGGGGGGTGGAAGACTCCTCCCCCACTTCCTGCCTGCCCAGACACCCTGGAGTCTAGGCAGGGATAACTAACGGTTCCCGCCAAAGGCACAACACACACAGACCTCCCTCTCCCAGAATGGTAGAAGAAGGGCTAACAAAGAACAACACGCTGGTAATGGACGAAAAAAGAAGGGAGGCCCCAAGTTGGTACTTGGGTGCCCCTTTTGTGCACTACGGAAGCTTTGGACATAGCTTGCGGTATATAAAATACACATTAGTTGGTAGAACACGTCCACTGCCACCAGCCATAACTAGGTGATTGTCCATGTAACAAAAAAGTCCCTAGGGGTCCCCAGCAACACTGCCCCTGAGGAGCTGTGTGCTTCAGTAGTAAAAACACAGATGCATTTAAGAGCTATGGAGAAGACAGACCCCATAGTACAGGTAGATTACAAAGAATAGAGTTCCAAAAGACAGAGCCCACAAGAATGAATGAGTGGAAAAAGGCTTCACTCATTCACAACTGAAAGAAAAAGGTGCAAAAGTCCAGCAAAAAGTGCTGGGGGGGTCTAACTAGGAGACGGGATGAAGCACAATAATAAGAAATCCCCCTAACAGTCGCGGGTCGCCTATGAGGATCCCCCTAAACCGAGTTTCCTATCAATCAGCAGGACTATATATTAATACAGAGTCAACCCGCACTATACTCATTATCTATTGTTGAAATCCCAAGAACCAATAGCCAGTGAAAACCAAATACTAAACGAGCATTACTGAATGTGACTCTATTGTAAGAATCAGATTCAGCACATGGGCAATGTCCTGCAAACATTGTCGCTTTGAGAAAGACCTTGGGAGTCATTCCGACACTGGCAGTAAGGGGTTAATGGCGCTGGTAAAGGTGCTGGAGTCGTGGACCCCTTACCGCCTCATTACGAGTTCTGCTTGCGGGACAGGTCCCGCGAGCAGCCCAGCATGCTAACAACGGGCTCTTTATTATTGGGCCCGTTCTTAGCATGCTCCCCATTCCCATTGAGCCCTATTGGGGCTCAAATGGGAGTGGGGATGGGTTCCTTAAATGAGGAATTACAGGGCCCTACAAGGTCGGAATGGCCCGGTAATTCCTCATTCAAGGAACCCAGACCCCGGAACGGGGGTAGCCATGCCGCTAATAGCGGCATGGCTACCTCCTACCTCGTAATGACCCCCCTTGTACCGAAACACGTGTTGGCTGTTTGCTAAAGAGGATTAGAACCACAATAAATCCAAACATGGAATATATCATGTATGGACAAGATGCTGTCTACTTGTAGATTTAAGGGCGAGCGTGAGTAACAAGTATAATTGGTTAGATTGGTCCCCAAGAGCAATAACCTGCATAAGAAGGCCAATACATAGGCTACAGAAGACCTGACACTGACACATGTCTAGTATTGAGGACTGTATTCCCCTAGATTCAGTAATGGCGCCTTCCGGAGGAATGCACTCAAGGGCGAGGAAGTCAAGTCAACTGGTCTCTGAGAGCAATAACTTGCATAAGAGGGCCAATACTTAAGCTACGGAAGACCTGACACTGATGTCTAGTGTTGGGGACCATATTCCCCTGAACCCACTAATAACACTTCCCGAGGAATCCACTCAGAGTGAGGAAGTCAAGTCAACTGGTTTCCGATAACAAGAATAGCCCATTCCAAGAGCATGATTAACCACAGGCCTGAGCGGGGAGGGAGTCTGACTTTCTTTTCTGCCCGATGTTGCGTGAACAGGATGCATACAATTGTTCAAGGGTCTCCAAGGACGAGGAGAGAGTGATTCACAACGCAACATCCTTCCATGTATCCGTACTAGTGACTCACACCTGCTTCCCTTTATATACTCTTTTCAAATGATCCTTTTATTGAGTGCCTCTTAAACTGTGAGGGTTAACAGCACAATCCCAATCCCAGATTCTTGCTCCACTTGGTGAATCTGATTTATTTTGGCAATCCCTTTTTCTCACAAAGGACTGTCTAGGATTGGGGCTTCCTTGCCTTCATGTTCTTATGCCTGGCAGTGCGGGAGGTCTGCAACCTTCGGCTCTTAAGAGGTTTCGAACTACAGCTCCAACCCGCAGCATAATCAATGCGGAGGGATTATGATGTGATACGATTGGTTATTTTTAACGTGCTTAATACCCAAAGGTTTCTAAGCGCGGACCGGGGATCGAACCTGTGGTGCTCCGAAGGCGAGCACGTTGCCCCTGAGCTATCCTCCCGAGACAAATGGGAGTCGTAGTTAAAAACACCTGGGTAGCCACAGGTTTGCCGAGCCCTGTAAAACCCCATTTCAAAAATGCAGAACAGTGGGAAGACAAAATATAACCTATTGATCCGATTCTATGCATCCGCTAGGTCTAGACAGCCCATAGCATTCTTCTTATTAATATTATTATTATTATCAATATTATTATCAGTGACTTTATAGTGCTTCATGCCAGACTCTTCCAGATGGCAAGCACGTTGCCCCTGAGCTAACCAGGTGACTCTTTGATACTGCTATTTTAAATGAATGATCCTTACCCGTAGAGTTGGTCATGAAGGATGAAATGGACTTGAATGGCATGCAAGGGTTAACAAAGCCCTTTAATTCAGCTCTACTCCCAATGAGCCCTAATTTCTAAAGGAAAGCATTGATATCCCAACAGTGAAAGGAAAGTGAAACCTTCCCCCAAACATCTCCTGCAAGAACTTTGCCTGATGCTGTCACTAAGCAACAAGGACCCCACCTCCTTACAGGCTCAAGCCCATCAGGGCCTAAGAGACTCATGGTGCAGGAAGTTCCAGCAGGACAGAAGCAACAGAGCAATCGACCAAGTACCCGCAGGAGGTCTTCCCATTGCTCTGTTAGGGCTGATTCTGACCCTCTCACTGCTCTAAAGTGATGGACTTGGCTGTTGGCTTTGAGGACCTCGAGGCGGCGGGGTTTGAGTGTGTATCTTTCTGAGGAATGGAAGATTCAAAATTGGACGATATTTTGGCAGGTTCCTGGTATCGGCCATTTGTTTCTTGAGGATCAAGACAACTTTTGAAAGTCTGAAGGGAAGGACAATTGTGTAATTATATTGTGTACGGTTTTACTGTAAAAAAACTCACAGTAATAAAAGTAAAAGACGCCAATCTTGACCTTGACCTCAAGCTTTCGTACACTCATTACCAGGAAATGACCTAATGGAGAAAGGACCGAATTTTTGTTTTGGTTTATAATGGCGGGTGTGGGGGTGGGGCACGCACCCCCCTCACCCACTTCCTTAACTAGTACCCCACCGAACCCCAATATTTTAGTAAAATGTCCCCAAATGTCGAAAAAAATCGGTAAAAAACATCGGTCATTTCTCCCTTCGGTATTTTTAATTCGATCATTTCTGCCGATTCCTCGCAAAAAAATGTGTGTTGCAGTTTTACTTTAGTCGTTTAAATAAAACAAGCACAAACGTTCTAGTTTTGATACCTTTAAAGGACTTATTGAAAATATTCGGCTAAAATAGAATAATGCAGGAGCGCTAAAAGTCATTGATGGTAAAGGGAGCAGTAATGGGAGTTTAACATCCAAGGCTGGAGCGCAAGGGCGCAGCGCTGTGATGCTCGTATCTAACAGCTATGCACCCCCACTACAGAACTGCTGGCTTTCAGACAGAGCTCTTGGAAATAAAAGCTCTGTGGTGAGGAATGCATTGCTGTCTACCCCTGCACAAGGTTCCAGTTAGCTGGCATGCCCGGATTTTAGATGCCACCTCCGGCATGGCGTCGGTGTTCAGTGGAGTGAACGGTGGGGGGGTGCTGTGTTTGTTAGGTGTGCGGGGGAAGACATCTTCCCTGTGGTGCCTGCCCCTTTAAGGGCACACACGCGGCGGAGTGACAGTGTTGGGAATCAGAGATTTGCATATGATGCATTCCAGGAGGTCGCCACCATGTTGTACTGAGCCTGCTGGGAGTCAGGATCTATGGCTCGATCAGCTTCCGGTAGATTTTGGAAAGCTCGGGTGTTGGGGTTACTGCAACCATGATGCTGTTGGTATATTGAGTGTTCTGGGTGGAACAGGCTAATGTAGGCCTTTACCTTTCCAAGATGGCCGCCTGATGAGCTGCCCCACGCTACTTGAGTTTGCAGTTGTGTCGCTGAGCTGGTCAGTCCCAAGGCAGGGCATTGGTTGGGCTTGTGATTCTGTGAGCGTGCACTGGGGACCTCAGGTCTTTGGAACGGTGCTGAAGGCCTCCACCACGGTGGACACTTGGGCATATCCCAACTGCACGGGCCTCTTAATCTTCTTGCCCAATGCCACCTAGACCCTGGGCACGGAGTGAGTGACATTCCATGCCTGCCTCGCGGATATCCTTCACGCGCTGTATGTTCCACACTCCCCCAATCTGATGGCCTTCTGGACTCAAGACATGTGGGGAAGCCATAAGAGCATCCACACCTTGCAGTGGAAAAGGTGCACGTCACTGTGTGGGCGCACTGTTCACCGCCTCTAGAACGTAGCGCCACCGCCAATGAATACAGTGTGAAATTAAGCCTAGACAGCCCCATTCTGGCACGGTCTGGGGGCCCTCAGACCTAGAAAGCAGGGCCCTCGGGCCAGATTTACCCCAGGATATCAATCGTGGGGTGTTCTGAAGGTTCAGGAGAAGTTCACCTCAACGTGCCACCCAAGAATGAGGCAACCAAGGCGATTCCCAAGGGGCCAGCCCTCAGCTTCCGTTCCAGCACCTTCGAGCATGTTCTTACACTCTAGCACTCAGAAGCTGACACGGTTCACTGCATCTCTCAGGTCCAGAGGCGTTGCTGGGGGGGACTGAGGGGGCTGTAGCCCCGGGTCTTTTGGTTGTAGCCCCGGATAGAAGCTCAGGTGTTACAACCAAAAAGGCTAGCTAGCCCACAGTCCTGACGGTCCCAAAATTAGCATAGCCCCGGATCTTTTCCAGACCTAGCAACACCCCTGCTCAGGGCAAATGAGTGTGGCGGTACTGAGAAAAACATGGGTATTTTAAGTAGCCCTTGTTTCTAAAATTCTGCCTAACTGACTCAGGCGCTTATTGGCTATTTATCACCTGGTGTCCATGGAAGTACTGTATGGGGTAAATACCCCATGCAGTCATTTCTATGTACCACAAACAGTAAATATCCCATGTAAGCCTAGCAAACGCGTGGGCGGCATTTTGAAAAGAAGTGTGTTACCACGATATTCATAACAAGGCCCTCATTGTTACATACCACAAGCCAGGATACCCTTTACTGTGAGGTTTTCAGCACAGCTGCGGCCCAAATCAAGTGCCAGCAACCTTTTAGTTAACCAGATGTATTGGACTACAACTGTCACCAGCGCTTGCCAGCAAAGTCAATGGTGAGGGATCATGGGAGTTGTAGTCCAAGGAAACAGGGGAGCCACAGGTTGCAGACCCCTTACACAAAGAGTACAGGGTACTGTGCATCCAGCCCAGACTTTCTTATTTGCCCACTGTGCAGAAGTTGGCCACATTTCGGTGATGCAACCTACCAGTACATTGAAAAGACTAACTTTGTGTAAATGAAAACGAAACGTGGCACAATAATGAAAGATACTGTCAGACACGCTTTCTGATCTGTTCACTTACATATACATATGAACCGAACTCATAAAACACTTGTGTATAGGCGCGTTATAAATGTCATATATCATAGAGGGCTCCAAATGCGCCTTGATGCCTGCGGGCAACCGGCACTTTATAAATATAAAAATAAATAAATAAATAATGCGATGAGAGGTCCATCGCCCTCCTTATTGGACCTCACCGACCAGTTTACGGATATGTGTTTAGTGTGGTGTGTGTGTGTGTACAGTGTTTTGCAATGTAATGTTTGCTCATCATTCTGCTTCGTTGCCATTGCATGGCTTGTGTTGTTATTAACCTAGTGAATAATCCCACACGCCTTCTGCGTTACAAACATTCCCCTGGTTACTATTGTCTCTGGGACTCGGTGATTGTGGGAGAAAAATGAGGCTTTCATTGCTGGGCCCATCCCAATGGGAGGGAACTCATGGGTCAATGCGTCTTGCAAGACAAAAGGCATGAAAGGCAGAGACAGGGGAATCATTAAAAGCTCACATCTGTGGACTTGGCCTCTAAATGTGCTCTGGGGCAACTCATTCGCTTTGGGAACATGCCATGCAACATGGGTTCGATCCCCGAGAGAGCAGAAAGTCTCGCTGTATTAATCACCAAAAATAGTGGGGCCGCCTTTCTCTGGGAACGCGAGAGGGCGCTTTATTGCAAGTATCCTTTCTGGTACACATGGAGGCCCCCAGGCACTTCCGCAGGAAGTCAAGAATGGGGCTGTCCGGTTGCTTTTCTACAAAAGGGCACCGGAAGTGACATCATACGAATTTTGAACCCCCTGCAAACAGCTATGTAAATGCTCTCCCACAGGCTGATTTCGCTGAGGCCTGTTTCTGCAGGCCGCTACGGATAGCATTTCCCTCAGAGCACCCTCTTAGACCTCCAATGCGGAAGACCACCGCAGAACCCCCATTCTCTCCCCTGCCTATTATGCTTTGTTCTGCAGGGGACACCCCCACAACCCTCCCCCGCCTCTCCTGCCCCGTTTCCCCCTTTCTCCTTCTCCTGCATCCCCAACCCATCCCGCCACACCTGTACCTCAACCCTGGTCCCCCACCATACCTTACACTCAGACGCACCACTTCCGGTCCTTGGTGTAAAGCCACCGAGTGAGGGCCGCCAGCCGTTGCCCCTCACATGCCCAGCACAGAGAGGGTCGAGCAGTTCCGGCAGGAACACAGAAACTGCTGGGTGGTGGCTGAGTAGGTGGGTGAGTAGTGCTTAAGAGGGCCGTGGCTATATACTACATCTCCCTAACACTACCACAGTAAAATGCAGGGAAATGTCCCACCACCAAAAGTGGCCAATTAGATGCTATCAGATGGAGCGGGGCGGGTACCATGAGAACGGAGTAGCCCCACCGCTTACAGACCAGTATTACTCCCAAATAACCTAGCTGTTTTCTGGTCTCAATGCACTGCACGACTGTGTTTAACCAGCCACCATTTTTTTTCTTTTTTTTTCTCTTTCTGAGCAAGAACTCCAACCACCCAGAGGCCTAGCCAGGGTAGGGCCTGAGCGAGGAAGGGCCACAGCAGCGCTGTGTGGGCATTTACAGATGTTAATGTCACTGCTGGGGGGGGCGGCTACATCAGCTTCAGGCCCCACTGGTTAAACAATCCTGGCAACGCCTCTGCAACCTCCGACTTGTTCCACGCCATGCCACCAACACTTGGGTGCAGAAGCTGCTGTGGCACTAAAAGCCCCTGCCATGAGAGCAGTTGGGTCAGATCTATGCACCGGGGCACAGCCTAGAGGGGGAGGGCTGCTGCAACCAGAATGCCACCTGCCACCTGTGGGAGTGTGGCAACTATGGCGACTTCTCACCCAGGGCTCAATTCGGGGGTACACATAGGGGGACAGAATCCACCCACTTTTTTCAGAGTGTGGGCTCAGTCCCCCCCACCCCCAGCTAAAATGAGAAACATTAAGAGGTCCTCTTTGAATTTATGCATTAAAGCCAACCACTGGTATCAAACCACAGCCCTCAGATTTGTAAACCGGGCACTTCACCACTGCACTATATAACCTGATGAAAAATAACAAACAACTAAAGGTAAAATGTCCCATTTCAGTACTGCAAGTCTAAGGGGAAAACATTTGTATTGGTTCTTGGAGTGTAAAACATGCACACCTTTTAACGTTTTCAAAAACACTATTATTAGAAAATATCCTCTTTTGGTTTTGTGTGTGTGTTGATTTTATGAAGGGCAAATGTCATTCGTCCTCCACTATTTGGGTGGTTATGGAAAGCCAATTAAATGAAATGTGCATGTTTCATCTTGATATACTCATTTCTGGCGAATTCCCATCTCAGTGCGTTTGTTGATGAGTACCCCCCCTTTAATTTTTAAGACTTGACTGAATCTCACCACAGCATGAACAGCACAGCAATGCTCTAGTCTCTTTGCTCTCTCGTCTTCATTCCCTCTGTCGGGAAAACTCCACATTAATAGCGATCAGGGTCGCCTCTGCATGTGTAGTGTGTTCCCTGGTACTCTAGGTGATCACTTTAATTGTCTGCCTCTAACATTTTCTGTGCATTTACTTCCTGCATAAAGATCCTTGGTCACATCTAATTGGTCAGAAGGGTGTACCCCTGTCTTCTCTCTTCCCTACTGAATTGGCACTCATGGAACAGGCGTCAGCCTATTAGGTGTCTGGAAAGAGGAGCTGTCAAGGCGCTCGGTCTGCTGAGGCCTGTTATCCCTGCGCAATCTGAATGACTCAGGTTCTAGTAAGATCGGTGTTTTGTCCTCCCTCTGTTTCTCCTCCCTTGTCTTGATGCGCCTAGAAACACTTGTGTACAGGCGCGTTATAAATATATCATATCCAGGGCTTTTGAATGTTGCCACCAGTCATATTGGCCAATGGAACGTTCGCTCTCATCTTTGTTCCGTGCAATTTGATTGGTCAGAAGGGATGTGGCCTTCTTTCTGAGCTCCATGCAGCCTTGTGCTTTCAAGGGTACACTTTGGGGTTATTCGGCTCCTTGAAGTCCAATTGATGACCACGCGTCAAAATATGAATGGTGCCCTATGCAAAGGGCAACGTTCTCACAACCCCGCCATCACGCAACGACACAATGGTGTCCCCTGTGGCTCCTCTGCTGGTGGTCCCATCTTCTAATTTCCCAGGAATGTGCTTCAGTGCCTTCGTGCCACACCACTTGATTTGGCAGAAGGGTATATTCTACCTCTGCCAGTGGGAGCGTCCGAGATTCCAGCGGTGATGACCATTCATTTTCCACCTTCCTACCACCAGGCACCGGGCAGAGCCACATCATACAGGAGGAAGAGTGCTATACCCGTCATGCTTATGCTACACCAGTGAAACTCGGTACTATGCCATAGTATGCTTGTTTATGCTACACTAGTGAAACTCAGTACTATGCCCTGGTATGCTTGTTTATGCTACACTAGTGAAACTCTTTGCTATGCCATGTTATATGCTTTGATGCTACACTAGTGAAACTCTTTGCTATGCCATGTTATGCTTGTTTATGCTACACTAGTGAAACTCTGTACTATGCCATGTTATGCTTGTTGATGCTTCACTAGCAAAACTCTTTGCTATGCCATGTTATGCTTGTTGATGCTTCACTAGTGAAACTCTTTGCTATGCCATGTTATGCTTGTTTATGCCATGCTATGCTTGTTTATGCCATGTTATGCTTGTTGGTGCTACGCTGGTGAAACTCTTTACTATGCCAGGTTATGCTTGTTTATGTTACACTTGTGAAACTAGTTGGTATGCCATATTTGCTTGTTGATGCTACACTAGTGAAACTCTTTGCTATGCCATGTTATGCTTGTTTATGCCATGTTATGCTGGTTGATGCTACACTAGTGAAACTCTTTGCTATGCCGCGTTAGGCTTCTTTATGCTACATTAGTGAAACTCTTTACTATGCCATATCATGCACGCGGGCGACTGGCGTGTGTGGAGGAGGTGGAAACAAGGACGCCATTAGACAGTGCCGCCACGTTTCCTTGTCAACGTGGTTGACGGTCTACTTTTTCTTCCAACATGGCTGCCGCGAGTGTATTTATCATTCGGCACTCGGCGGCTCGGCGCGTTGCAACTGTGATTTTTCTTTGTTGCGTGCGCTCCGTTTTATATTCCTCCCGGCGGTGTTTTTTTCCGCCCGCTTATTCCAGCTCGCTCTCTCTCTCTCCCTCTGCTTCCTGGCTTGGCCCCCTTCCAACCTTCGCATCAGCCTTCTCTCGCTTGCCTGTTGCATTCTTTTTTCTTTCTCTTCCCCCGTCACCATCCCTCCTGGATGTCTCACCTGCCCTTGTTTTTGGACGACTTACGTGGTCTCTTCCGCCTGACTTCCTCCAGGAGAGACGTTTTCAGTGCCGCTTCATCCTGAGGACCTTCCATCCTGCATTTGGTACTTTCATTCGCCTGTTCTACATCTTCAGCCGTGTTTACTCCTGCCATCCCAGCCAATCCATCAACAGCTATTCCGGCTATCTTCAGTTCTCTCCAACGAACCGAGGGGTTTTTTGTGCCCAAAGGCTTTTTCCCCTTGCAACATGTGTCACGGAGGGGTGCCACTGTGGATTTCTAGACCTAGAGTCACAATTTCTTCCTTTCGAGGCAGACCCTATCTGCTCAAGAAAAAGAAGCCCAACGCTCGACACACCCGAAGGAAGAAGTTGGACTATTCAACCTCATCAGGTGAGGTGGAGGAGGGGGAATCGGGAGATCTCCATTATTTAAGTGAAGAGGAAGATATTGCTGACCCATTAGCCAATCCTTTTGATCAGCCTGATAGACCTGATAGGTTATACTATATTAGTGAAACTCTTTGCTATGCTATATTATACATTGTTAGGCTAGGTCGTGCAATGCCCAGTTATGTTATGCCAGGGCGCACATTATGAGACCTACTTTTGGAGCCAGTTTCCCATGGCCTCCCTTCTAACGGCCCACTGACATCTCAACCGTAGCACCACTCAGGTTTATATGGGGTCATGGTACAATGAACCCGGACTCGCGCCATGGACTAGGAACTGATTAAGCCAACTAACACCACATTCCATTTGCCAAATTACTATGTTGACAGGTACCAATAAAAAAATCATACAGGGGTCTTTATCTGTGCAAGGAGCAAAAACGCTGGCCATGGCATCCCCGATTACCACCCTACAGAAGTGCAATAGTTGTTAATGGGTCTTGTACTACACGTTTGCCACTTGCACGGTCTCTTGGCGCTCTGGCAGATTAGCAATGGAAGGAGGGTTGAGGGTATGTTAGTGGGATTGAGAGAGCTTTGATGTGCTGTTGGCAGGTTCCGTTTGGAGAAACCAGTCACTGAACATAAGTGCATTTTCGGTTGGTAGCCGCCATGTGGTGTTGAGGTATGATGGTTTATTTATTTATTTAATTGATCATTTATAACTCGCTTAATACCAGTGAGTGGTTTCTAAACACAGGATTGGAATTCTAACCTGTGTTGCCCCGCGTTTTCTTGCTTTCAAAACAAACGCGTTGCCCCTGAGCTCTCCTTGCTCCCCTTGTGTATGGTATGGTTTCGTGTTGGGTGTTGTAAAATGTGTGTGCGGCTTGTGGTGTGATAGAGATATGGTTGTGTTTAGTTCAGAGTTGTCAGGGTATGCAGAATGGTGAGTTTTTAGTATGATTAGGAGTAACACATTTCCTACCCCCAACAATCCATCCAAGTGCGGCGCATATGATTATCTAACAGGAAGAAGGAAGGCCCTAGTCTGGAACACTCCCAGCGCTTCGCTCTAAGATATAGTGATTTGGTTGTTTTAGCAGCAAGATCACGGGTGGTTGGAGGTGGTCCCCACACCTCCTTAGTAAAGAGAAGAAGCAGAGTCCCGGATCTCATGCGCTTGTTTTGGAAGGATGAATATCCACACAATTGATTAGGTTTTATTATTGTAGAACAGACATGTAGTCTAGTATGGTCAGACAACACGTGTTTCGACCTCTGGTGTCCTTTTCAAATCTGTTGTTTTCAGAATACAAGTCACCAAGTGATAGTTATGACAGGTGATAAGTGTGACATATGTTCAAACATTGTGGGTGTGACACGTGAGTAGTTTGTTGGTGAAACACCCATAATAAACTTTTAAACATTTATTGCAATTGACAAAGTATTAAAATGATCATACATACTCCAAGGTTAGAACAAAACCATTTTACAGAAAATGTGTTGAGGGAGAGAAGGAGAGAATGGGCAAGGGTAATTTGGTAGATATTTGAACGCTGGCTAGTTGTGCCCGATTAAGAACACGTTGACCCTTAGCTATCTTTCCTCCCCTTGTGTAGGGTATGGTTTTGTGTTGGGTGTTGTGAAGTGGGTGCAGTTTGTGGGGTGATAGCGATATGGTTGGTTTTAGTTCACAGTTTGCGGGGATGCAGAATGTGGAGTTTTTAGTATGGTTGGGAGTAGCACAGTTCCTACCCCCAATAATCCATCCAAGTGCGGCGCAGATGATTAAATAATAGTGTATAATGATCTATGGAGCAACACTATACATCAACGCATATGAAGTCTTGATCCTTCTTGCCCGGCTAACTATCGCCCAATTTCCATTACTCCTTTTCTGAGCAAACTCCTGGAAAAGCTGGCCATCTCGCAGCTTAACCTTCATTCTGATTCTGTTGGCTGTCTCCACGACCATCAGTCTGACTTTAGAGTTACCAGAAGCACGGAAACTGCTCTCCTGAACATCTGTGAAGATCTGCTCTTCAACCTCGACTCTAACATTCCCTCTGTCCTCATCCTACTCGATATCTCTTCTGCCTTCGACACGGTCAACCATACTATCCTGCTCAACTGTCTCTGTGACAACCTGGGTATCACCAATCAGGCTGTGGCCTGGCTGACCTCTTTCCTCTCTGATCGACCCTCCAGGGTCCAACTTGGGTCCTTCGTTTCATCTATCTTCCTCTCTACCTGTGGTGTTCCCCAGGGGTCTAACCTCTTGCGCTGGCTCTTCAACCAATACCTGGCAACTCTTGCCCACCGCATGGCCATTTTCGGCTCCAATTTCCAGTGCTATGCTGACGACACTCAACTCATTTTCAGGCTTTCCTCAGCCACCTCCTCTCCTTCTCTCATATCTGATTCCCGATCTCCCATTCATGATTGGTGTGCTGCAAACAATCCCTGCCTGAATGCCAGCAAGACTGAGATCCTTCTCATCGGCACACCTTCTCCATCCTTTCCCCTCACTCAATGGCCAGCCTCCCTTGGCCCTCCTCCTACCCCCACCTTGGAGGCTAAGAACCTCGGGGTCATCTTTGATTCCACGCTTTCCTTCTCTGCCCACATCTCTGATGTCTCTAAAAAGTGAAACTTCCTACTGCACCTCCTCAGAGGTACTCTGCCTTTCCTCTCCTTCCCCCAGAATCTCGCAGTATCCCAGGCTCTGGTTCTCTATAGGTTGGACTATTGT
This sequence comes from Ambystoma mexicanum, assembly GCF_040938575.1. NCBI lineage: Eukaryota > Metazoa > Chordata > Amphibia > Caudata > Ambystomatidae > Ambystoma > Ambystoma mexicanum. Next base: position 20,492,911 of record NC_090936.1, on the reverse strand, counting down.
AACAGCCTCTTTCTAAATCTACCTGCTTCTACTCTCCGCCCTCTGCTACTAATCCAGAACAGGACTGCAAGACTTGTCCTTGGCCTCAAGCCCTGGGATTGTATCTCTCCAGCCCTGAAATCTCTCCACTGGCTCCCAGTGAATGCAAGGATTACATTCCAAACCCTTTGCATTGTCCACAAGGCTTTCTGGGGCCTGGGTCCAAAATACCTTCAGCTATCCCTCCATAAATACATTGCTCCTGTAACTCTAACTCCCTTAGGGTCAGTCGTTTTTCAAAGAAACGAGCTAGGGGTAGATATCTGTCTTCGGCTAGGACCTCCCTCTGGAACAGCCTCCCTGCCACTCTGAAACTTTAGGAGAACCATCTCTGGGTCCGGAAGAACCTCAAGACCTTCCTCTTTGCTTCTGCCTTCGCCCCTCCTCTCCCCTGCTGATCTGTTCTCTCTTGGCACTGTGCACCTGGCCTACCCTCTGACTTCCGGGCCCAGGTACCGCTCACCCTGCCACCCACCTGTACTGCCTCGTGGCAATCCGTTGTACTGAGGTCTGTATCTGTAACAATACAGCCCCCCCTTTTTTCCTGCACTTATCAGACATATCCTGTCTGCAGCCTTAAACTTAACACTTGGCACTTGCTGTCTGCAATACCACTATTTGTTGCCTTTTATTTATTTATTTGTATTATTATTTATCTGTTTTCCTTTGCTCCGCACTTTCCAGCTCTCCCCCCTCCATGCACTTTTTTCCCCATTCCCCTCCCCCATGCACTTGCGCGTTCTCAATGTCCCTGGGCCTAGTAAGATCGCTGTTTTGTTCTCCCTTGTTCCCCTCCCTTGCCTTGTCGCGCTCTGAAGCACGTGTGTACGAGCGCGATAGAAATAAAATATCAATATCAATGGAGTGAAACTTTTCCCATGCAAACAGAACTAAATCCCCGTCAGGCGATCTAAGCATATGTTAAAGAAAATAAGGCACAGGAAGGGAAAAGTGATTTGCTCAATAGCACATGTGTCAAATGTGGGCTTCCAAGTGCCAGAGTTTGCAATTTACACAGCAGAGGAGACCTCTCTTCCCAGTCCATCTTCGGTTTTAGAACCAACATCATGGTTTATGCAAATTTATAAGGGCTAAACTAGTGCATGGTTCAAGAAATCTGGCTTTCAAAGCACCCAGTCAAGACCCCTGCCAAAATAAAGAAACCCCAATAGAAGCACCACTGAAAGAAGGGGGCAGGCCCACAATCGGGTGCACAGATCTCAGCAACAGTCACTCAACCTTCTGAGTTAGGTGAGTGAGAGGAAAGAGGGGCAGAGTGGGGCACCCCTGGCAAAGAAATACAGGAATGCCACAGACGGGCTCTTTCCTCCAGAAAGAAGAAATGCCACGTTCACAACTCAGGAGAATAGCTCAGGGGCAACGTGCTCGCCTTGGAAGCAAAACGACACAGAGCACCACAGGTTCGATCTCCGGGGCCGCGCTTAGAAAGCTCTGGGTATTAAGTGCCTTATAAATAACCTATCATATCATAACTCGGGAGCATTACATCTGCATTCTGTCTTTGAATTCAATAATGTTTTGGGCAAAGTCACTGATCCACTGCACTTTAAAATGCACTAACTACTGCTAATTTGACACCAGTTCCAGAAGCATTCCTTATTGCAGGGCTAAAAGAAACCCTTTGTCAGCAGGTTTGCCTGGTGCACTTGACACAAAACACCTAGAAACAGATGTGCGCGTAGTTTTTGGCTACTTCTGGCAGCGCTATCTTGCCTTTTCCCTCGTTCCACACTAGCCTTCCCCACGCCCTCTCAGTGAGATCCAGCCTAGCGCCTGGAGACCAGGCAAATGGCAGCGGAGCGCTCTGTGAATCCATGCAGCGCAACTGAGGGTGACCACACGTCCCGGTTTTCCTCAGACAGTCCCGGGAAATTGCCCTCCGTCCCGGGAGTTTTTTATTTTTATAACCCCTGTCCCAGGATTGGAAGGGTGGGTGGCTACCGTCCTGGTTTTTGCCAGGCCCCGATTTCGAAATCCCGAATTCGGGCCCGGGCGACTCTTACTGCACGTGAATGCTTTTCACGCCCCCATATCCTCTCCAGCCCCTCTCCTCCAATGAGAGGAGTGTGCCTATATGCACACCCCTCCAGCACCCTCCCCCACCCGCAACAGGCCAGCGACATAGAAGTAGGACTACAGTTTTATTTGTGTTTACTTTAGTCCCACTTCTATGTCTATGGCCTGTCCCTTTTTAAAAAAACATTCTGGCACCCTAACATAACGTCACATGCTTTCCTGATTACGATAATCTCAGATTAGGTGGTATTTCGACCATATCAATGTGGGATATTGTCAGGGATGGCACTCTATTAAGAGTAGCACAAGACACCCAGAAAGGGTTTGGGTGGTTGTGCCAAAATAAATTGGACAGATAAGTACACACACAGCAGAGAGGAAAGAGAACAAAGAGTAGGCAAGAGTAGTAAGGGGAAAGGTACAGAATGAATTCCCTCTTGGGGTGTATGCAGATCTAGGAAAAGAGTATTCCACGAACCTTAGGAAATACTCTAGCCTTCTACACAGTTTGCTATAACAGAGGCCCACGCTGTTTGCTCATGGCTTGGAACAGCAGCTATGGGTGTCTGTAATGTAGAAACGAAACAAGGGAAGGGGCAGAGGTTGACTGATGGGAACCAACAGACAAGCTCTGTACAAAAGGGTCTACAAACAGACCAAGAGAAGATACTACAGACAAATCCAGGAAAGGAGGTGATAGCAAACTAGCAGAAGGAAATGAAGGGAAAGTCGTGTAACAGGATAGGATAGCAGAGGACAGTAAGGAACAAGGTTGAGAGCTCAGAGGAGCAGGAAAGCAATGAGCAAGCCCACAGGAGCAGGGCTGTAAGTTAGAAAGCCCAGATGAAATGGGCTTAGGGCAGCAGAGTAAAGCAGGCTGCACGGTAAGGAACCCAGAAGGGCCGGGCGGCAAGGAGCGGGCCCTGAGGGGCAGGGCCGCTGACCGTAGAAGGTAGCAGAGGACTGTAGCGGGCTGCTAGGCCGAGAACCCAGCGGAAAAAGATAGGTAGTAGGCAGCGGAGCGTGATAAGCTGCAAAGTAGGAAGGCCAGAGGACAAGGGCCGTAGGCAACCGGAGTGAGGTAGGCTGCAGAGCAGGGAGCCCAGAGGACAAAAGCTGAAGGCAGCCGGATTGAGGCAGGCTGCAGAGCAGGGAGCCCAGAGGACAAGGGCTGAGGCTGGAAAGCAGCAGAGCGTGATCAGCTGAAATGTAGAGAGCCCGCAGGGCAAGGGCGGAAGCTGAAAGGCAGCAGAGCGTGATCAGCTGCAATGTGGAGAGCCCAAAGGAGCAGGGCTGTGAGGCAGGGAGCCTGGAAGGCAATGGCAGGAGGCAGCGAAGTGTAACAGGCTGCAAGGCAGGAAGCCCAGAGGAGCTGGACTGAGGTAGGGAGCCCAGAAGGCTAGGGCTGTAGACAGCAGGGTGTAGCAAGCTGCAAGGCAGGAAGCCCAGAGGAGCTGGACTGAGGCAGGGAGCCCAGAAGGCTAGGGCTGTAGGCAGCAGGGTGCAGCAAGCTGCAAGGCAGGATCCAAGCAGGAGAGATGGTAAACAGCATACAAAGATCCGCAGAAACACGCGAAAGGTGGAGAAAGGACTCTCAGATGCAAGAGGCTGAGCCACTGCAGGCAGCAGCCTTTATACTGCCTAGCCCAGCACAGAGGTAGGCTAATTGGTTGCACCTGGCTAAGCACACCTGCAGGCAATCGGCCACCTCCCTTTCTGTTCCTGGGCTGGTGGAAGCTGGGCAAGTCCCTAGGGCTTCTGGTGGGTGTAGTTCCTTTGATAACCAATAGGAACTGCCAGGAATCGATGCTTGTAGCCAGGTGCATTGTGGTATACGTAGTTTGTTGGAAAAAATAATAAAGCACCAAAGTCTCGCAAATGGGAAATAAAGTTCCCAAAGTAAATATAGATGGATCCAAGAGTCTGTTGTAAATAAATGATAAACAAATAGTCCATATTGAGCGTAATTGGATGCGTCCGTGGCGCAGGCGTGACAGATATAGAGTAAACGCGGAATGGCTCTTATAGCAGAGGCTGTGCATGTTAGGGTGGCCAACTCTTTGATAGTCTTTCACGGGACACTTGCCCCCAAGGCGGCGATAACGTCACAACATCATTCACGTTTGACCCGCCCCTTTTAAAATTAATTTTTTTTTAATGGCTCTTAACACCTGGCTTAATTGAAAAGGAAATGGTTTGTCCTTGGGAGGTGATGGTCACGTTTTTTAACTGCAAACATGACCATCAGGAGCCCAGGAACAAAGCATTAGCATTTCAATGAAGCCAGGTGTCGCGCGTTACAGCTCGACCTGCAGGCTCAAAAGGTGACAGGGCTGCAGTAGAGCCGCCGAGGGAAAGAAAGCAGCAGGCGGCAGCGCCGTGCTGTGTCCTTGGCCACTTCAGTTTGCAGAGTGGCTGTGCTGGAGGCAAGTTGTCCTGACGAAAGTCGGGACAACTTGCGTCCCGCACAGCCACTCTGCAAATGGCGGGACGGAGTCCCTAATTGCGGGACAATCCCGCGAATTCCGGGACAGTTGGCCACCGTAGTGCATGTCTCCTTCTGCGTCTGTCGGATGTCCTTCTGGCATCAAGACTGGGAACAATGGGTCCATTACACATCTGTAGTATTTTCTGGGAATCCTCGAGATCCCGAGGGGAAGGGACAGCTCCCAAACCCCTGCTTCTTTCGCCTTCCTTTCCACACGGGGTGCCACGTGGTGGGCCTCAGGCCTGAGTCGACATCCCTTTGCTGGCCCAGCCAAGGCCTTGCATCAATTAAGGCCCTGGTCTGGCAAGGGCTGCGACAAGAAAACACCACAAGAAGGCAAGGGGGATTAGGGGGGCGGCCTTGCTGGCTGTGGGACACACACTGCATCCAGGTTGTGTCAGAGGGGAAGAGGCTGTCTGTCTTCTCTTAGACCCAGAAGCTGTCATTCACTCGGCGGTGGCGTAATGTGCCCTGAATGGCATGCGTTTGTGTGCAGTAAGCATGTACTGTGTTGTGTTGAGATCACATGGCAATAAATAGAGCCCGAGAAACACAGCACTATAATGGAAGCCACACACTGCAAGCAAGCACTGAAAGAAGGCTGTCCCATATGGCTTTCCTGTTTCCCTGCCATGGAATCATGTAAACAGCTTGTAGCCAACTTTTACTCAGACAACTGGCTTTATTAAGTTCATTTAGAGTCTCTGCCGATTGAACTGGTAAATGTGTTTTCAGGCACTTTCCACTCCCTGCGCCAAGACAGCAGCTCTGGGCGCGTTCTACAGCTCGGAGGCCAGCTAGAGAAAAATGCGGGTGGAATCTGGGCGTGCAGCCATTTTGTGAAACCTCGCAGGCATTGCAGAGAGGCCTTGTTCCATGCTAAGGCAGTTCTAGGCTGTTTGAGCCCAATGGCATCACAGGAAATGACATCACATGTCATGTGACCCAGATCGCCATACTTTTTTTAAACAATCTTTATTAAAACCATGACCCTACAGGAACTTAATGAAGTGATTAATGGACAGACATTGACCAGAAACACATCAGTCAGCTACAAACAGCCAGCTGCTGAAACTATTAAAATCGTGTGCATCCTTCCTTCTTAGGCTACTATCACGAGGTTGCAAACCCTATAGGACACGCTAAAGTCATAGATGCCAACTTTTCACTGTGGCCTCGAGGGTCACTTATGCGTTGCTCACTCTCCCGTGCCTGCACTCCAAAAATGTGCATCCTTTAGATAGCTCCGCCCACTTCACAAAAAGGGCAAAGTGCGCTGTGAACCCACCACATTGAGGACAATCTCATTAACATTAGAAACAAGCACAGTTCCCTTTGATTGGCCTTTTTGTAATACTGTTTAATAGCATAGATGAGAGTATTTGCCCATTTAGAGGCGACGATTAGTTATGACTTGTGATTAGTTTGACAGACAAGCATTTCGCCTTATTTTCAACGCTCAGCAGACGTGTGCCCTGGATAGTACTTTCGGGTTACCCTTTAGAAGTGATGGGATAGATATGATATGATGTGGCATTTATAACATGCCTGTACACAAGTGTTCATAGGCCCCACAAGGCAGGGTAGGCAAGAGATAGGGAGGACAGGACAAACAATCCTACCAGCCCTGTGTCATTCGGATCGTGCAAGTGCGACAAAGAAGTGCATGGAGAAGGAGAGGGGGAACTGTAAGGGAGAGGAAGAGGGAAGTGTGATCAGGTCATAATAGCTGTGAGTAAGTGCAGCCAGAGCAGCGCAGCTCTGGCTAAGTGCAAGGAGCCAGGGGGGGCTCTAGGTGCTACAGTTACAGCCCCTAAGTGCACGGTAAGCCAGGAAGCAGTGAAAAGAAGACTGGTCGTGGAGGAGCCTGGTACCCATTGAGACTCTGAGGGATACAAGTAACCAGTTGGTGCAGCAGACAGATAAATTAGCAGGGGAGCAAGAGAGAGAAGGCAGAGGAGAAAAGGAGGGTCTTGAGCAGCATCCAGAACTTCAGGTGGTCCGGCTCAAGTCTGAGAGGGGCAGGGAGTCCGTTCCAGAGGGAGGCACCTGCAGAGGAGAGGGATCTACCCACCCACTCTCTGCCTGGAGATTCGTCTGACCCTCAAAGAGTTGGAGGTAGCTGAACGAAGGGTTCTAGAAAGGAAGGTATTTCAGAAGAGACAGTTGGATGTAGTGTGGGTCCCGGCCCCAGAAAGTCTTATGGAAGATGCAGAGGGTCGTGAACTTGATCCTTGCAGCCACAGAGAGCCAGTGGAGAGATTTCAGGGCTGGGAAAGCTTGAGGCCAAGGATAAGTCTTGCAGTCATGTTCTGGATTAGTTGTAGGGGGCGAAGAGTAGAGGTAGGCAGATTTAGAAAGAGGCTGTTGCAATAGTCCAGCCTGGAGAGAACCAGGGCTCTGGAGTCAGTGGGCTTCTGGGGGAAAGTGAAGACATGTAGACTACCTCTGAGAAGGTGCAGCTGGAAGTAGGCATTTTAGGCAAAGTCCATGATGTGAGGAGAGAAAGTGAGAGTGGAGTCAAAGGTGACACCAAGGTTTTTTGCCTCATAGGAAGGCAAGGGTAGAGGGCCCAAGGAGGGTGGCCAGAGTGAGAGAGGGAAAGCAGGAGCAGGGGTTCCAATGAGAAGAATCTCTGTCTTACTGTCATGCATGCTGGACATATTACCTCTGGACCTGGAAAACCATCTTCACGCAGAACGGATTATGCTCATAGAACTGCTAGACCGTTCTATTCTAAATGGAGGTTGTTTGATGTACTGCCGGGGAAACGACGTTTGCATTATTCACATTGTTGAATTCACGTGATTCAGGGTAGTCACATGTGTTACTGCAGTACATTCATAAGCAGTGTTGAGACGTTGCTTGCTGCTTCTGATTGAACCAATATGGCGTTTGGTAGCTGAACCCTTGATCTGCGTCCTCGCATCTTGTCAGTTACTTCCTTGACTTTCTTCGCCGTGTTTCTGTTAGGCGATCCTCTGCACACCAGTCCGCTACACACCAGAACACTGCTCACATTTCCCCAACATCTCCTCCCACGGTTCGAGGCTCAAGTGATTCGGTGAACCCAAAGGACCGGAAACTCCGTACCAGCTATGGTGTACGGGCTCGATTGCAACCCTTTCTGCATTGGCAATTGCCTTGGAGAACGTATAGCAGAAGGGGCGGTGTTACGTCTCCACGTCGATCACGTGATCCAGAGTGGCGTTCCTCACGTGACCTTGGTGGACGTCACATGACCCAGAGACGCACAGTATAAAGGTCTGAGAGACAGAACACTCATTGCTTCTCAGCTGTCTTCAGACTCTGTTTGGCGTTACGTATTGCTCCACTGTTGCCTTTGATCACGGAACTCTACCTCGGACTCCTTCGGATACCCCTTGTACCTTTGCTTGGAACTGTTTACCTGTTGCCGGACTTTGGACTACATCCTGACTTGTCTTTGGATCATCCCTTGGTACTTCACTGAACTCCTACGCCATTTCCCTTCTGGGGATTCAAGTCACGCCTTCACTCCTACAGGTGGCTGATCCTACATCCACGCTATCTTGCGGTCCTACTATTTCAGGGACCGCCCATCATCTGAGTCTCGAACCTCTACTAGGTTTCCTGGGTTTTCCTAACACCCGATAGGTAAGACCTTTTAGATCCTTGGTTTACTGAATATGTATTGTAGTTGCCTGGTACTTAACCTCGTTCCTTTTTGACAGCAGTATCGGTGTTCCAGAGGTTCCGTGGATCTGGGAAGTCATCCCCCACCTGTGGCCTCAAAGGTCGTACAGTGGGTTTCTTTTAGTTCCCCTGTACGTCACTTGGGGACGGAGGTCTCATCGGTCTACACGACACTCAAGTCAGAACAGTTTCTTCCACACGCAAACTCCTGGAGCTGGCTTTCCTTCACACGCAAGTTTTGGCAGCACTGTCTGCTTGCACTTCAGTCGCGTGTATCCTCACACGCGGGTTCCTGATATCTTCGCATGCTGCTTTCCTGACGGTGTGTAAATTGTCGCGTGTTAATTCTCACGCAGACGCTGGACCTCTCCAAGCGTGGCTGTCCTGGCTGCATGTACTTTGTTCGCGGGTAAAACCTCACGAGTACTATGGAACTCTCCAAGCGCGGCTATCCTGGCTGCGTGTACTTTGTTCGCGGGTAAAAACCCACACGGAATCTAGAACTCTTCAGGTACGGCTGACTAGCTGCGTGCACTTCGGTTTGCGTGTAAAATCACACGCGGTCTACTCTACTCTTTACACGCTGTGGTCCTGGTTGTGTGTACTTTTGTTGCGTGTAAATCAGCACGCTTTCTACTGTACTTGCAAGCACGGCTGTTCAGGCTGCGTGAACTTTTGTCACATGTAAATCTGCACGTGGTTTTTTGAACTCTTTGAAATGTGTAACTCCACACGCATCCCTGGCACCTGTGAGAAGATAACAGGTGGACTCTTTTCATTTCTGTTCTACGTGGGAAAGGAAGTTTTATCAACAAATGTTTATTTGAAGGTGATTGTGCACAGTACTTTGGATGCTCTCCTGTGGTGCACCAACCCGGTATCTAGCGTGAGCCTGGTGCCGTTCGGGATAAGTCTCCCTTACTAAACTCCCATACTTTGTCGTTGTTTCAATTCCTGAATATCTTCTGAGACTTGTTGGTGGAGATTCCAGTTCTAAGCCTACAGGTTAGTGTTGTAATTAGTGCTATTGCTGTGCTATCAGTGAGAGTTTAGTTGGGACAACTTCTCATGATGCTTTATTTATCCTAGGCTGACTTCCTATAATGCTCCCACGCCCTTTCCAGTGATCCCTCTCTCTGCTTGTTTTACTAGTCAGAGAGTTGTATCATTTGGAAGGTCTAATTTGACTTCACTTCTATCAAGCCGTGTGAATTCAAGGATCCGGAAGAGCCCTACCAATTGTATCCTTTTTGGTTACCGTATCCTTTTCATAAAATACCTTGGTGATTTATGACACTTACTGGCATTAAGGCAAAGATCTTTGGAGGTGCACCAATCCTGAATTGGGGATAGACAATCAGGATTGAACATGGGAGGAGAAGAGGCTGAGGGAAGCCTGCAAGAGAGCTGAGTGTCAACCAAATAACACTGAAAGTTAGAAGTGAAGGTGGAGATTAGGTGAGCCAAAGGTGCCACATAGACATTGAATAGCCAGGGTGAGAGGATAAAGCTCGGGGGGCAAAGGCATTGCTAGGGGGGTTAAGGGAACTATAGACCCGGTCTCTTGGTTGTAGCCCCAGATAAAAGCTGAGGGGGTGCAACCAAAAGGCCTGCTAGCCATGGGTCCCGACAGTCCCAACATTAGTGTAGCCCCAGATCTTTTCCAGATGTAGCAACACCTCTGCCCGAGGGAACCACATGTGGAGATAGAGGTGGTGTAGAGAAAGGACCCAAGTTGGACCTGGGAGCAACAGACCAGGAGGAAGGAGGTCAACCACATCAGAGCTTGGTCCGTGATGCCCAGGTTCACACAGAGTCGGTTGATCAGGATGGCATGATTGACTGTGTCAAAAGCAGGGGAAAGGTCAAGGAGGATGAGGACAGAGGGAGAGCCGGAGTCCAGGTTAGAGAGCAGATCTTCGTGGGTGTTCAGGAGAGCAGCTTCTCTGAAGCCATACTGATGGTCATGGAGACAGCCAACAGATTCAGTGTGGAGGGTAAGCTGAGAGATGGCCAGCTTTTCCAGGAGTTTGCCCAGGAAAGGAGTGATAGAAATTGGCCGATAGTTTGCCAGACAACTAGGATCAGCAGAAGGCTTTTTTAGGAGAGGGTGCATAAGGGAGTGCTTGAGGACAGAGGGGAAAGATCCAGTGGCAAAAGAGTGATTACAGAAATTGGCCAAGGCTGGAGCGAGCGTGGCAATGTGATCCTTGATTGTTCTGGAGGAGCAAAGGAGCACCTGTTTGGATGACCCTTTCATAGATCGGACTTGTCTAGAGACATCGTCAGGTGTTGTCCGAGCGAAGTTGGATAAAGGTAGAGGAGAGGGAGAGGCGGCCAAAGAGGGCCTGAGAGAGGTATAGGGAGAGGAGGAGGAAAGTGAGGACAGGATGTCCTGAACTTTAATAGTGACATGAGAAGCCAGAGCCATACAGACAGCCTAGGAGGAAACAGGAGAGGGGGAGACTGCAGTAGGATTGGCCATCTCCTTCCTGATTTTAAAGAATTTGGCTATGTTGTTAGAGGCCGCAGAGACGCGGGCTTGGATATGGACCCTCTTCTTGGAGAGGACGCCTTTGGAGCAGGCGGCAGGCCAGTTTGTCAGGGGAAGCGCCTGAAGCTCTCCACTTCCACTTAGCCACCCTGCACTTACGCTTCATGATAGCTAGGTCGGAGTCGTACCAAGAGTTGCACTTGGAGGTAGGCTTCAGACGGATCCTCATGACAGGGGCAAGGATGTCCAGTGTGTTGGAGATAAAAAGATGCAGGTTAGAGAGGGCTGTGTGAGAGTGTGAGTCCACTGCAGCAGTCTGAGGAGCAGAGAAAGTAGAGGCAAAAGTGTCCACTGGCACTCGCTTCATGGGCCGAATGACTGAGAAGGAAGGTGGCAGTGCTGGGGCAGGCTTTGCTCGAGGGGCAAGAAGTTTCAGCTGAGAGGAGAGCAGAAAGTGGTCAGTCCCAGAGAGGAATGGTGAGAGGGGGGTGTCAAAGGAGATGTGAACATCCAAGGTGTGTCCAGCAACGTGTGTCGGACCAGAGGGTAGGGAGAGAGTGTCGCAAAGTTTGCGGAAGAGGCCAGAGGCGGGATTAGAAGAATCCAAGTGGATGTTGAGGTCTCAGAGCAGGAGAAATTGAGAGGTCAAGGCAAGAAGGGAAGAAGAGAGGTTGGCCCATTCTGAGTTGAAGAGTGCTACCTGGCAAGGTGGCCTGTAGATGGTGATCATCGTCAGAGAGAGTCCAGGAGAGATAGAGAGCCTTCAGACCAGGCATTCAATGGAGGAGTAGGCCTGCGTATGAATGACAGAAGCAGGGACCCACTCTGGGAAGATCAGGGCCACTCCACCTCCTGCCCAGTAGGTTCTGGGCTTGGAGTGGATCTTGTCAAAGCTCATGACCAATCTGGCCATGAACCATGTCTCAGTGAAAGCGAGGACATCCACGTCAAGGTCTTCAAGGAGCTAGCGGATGTCAGAGGAGTGTTTGACAGCAGAGTGAGAGTTGAGAGTAGCGACATGGAGCAGGCTGCCACATTTGAAAGACTTCCTGGGTGGGGTACAGTAGTGAGAAACACCCAGCGGAAGTGGTAGATGGGCTTGAGTGTGGGCAAAGGCAGCATACAGAGGTGGCATAGGGTCCAGAGAGGAGGAAGACGGGAGGAAGACAGTAGATGGAGGTGGCATAGGGGCCAGAGAGGAGGAGGAGGAGGTGGGTGGCAGAGAGGCAGCAGAGGACGAAGGAGGCCAGATAGGTGTTAGACGGTGTGGCAGGAGAAGGGAGGAAATAGATGAGACGCAGGAGATGCCTATCAAGAAGGAGGAGATTGGGCTGAGAGCCCTGGACCATGATGGAACCTTTTAGATAGGCATTGATTATGGTCTTGGAGGATTGGAAGGGGGCCACGAGGACCGCCCACCAGGTGCAACCATTAATGGGAGAGGAGGAGAAAGGCCAGAGAACCGAGACTATATGAGGGGTCCAGTGGTCTGGAGACGGAACGACAAAGAGGATGTCACTGAGAGTCTGTCTGTAGGAAGCGCTGATGTTAGTATCAGCGATAGGGAGGCCTGGGCTGGAGACCAGGCTTTCCCTCTTGAACTTTTTCTTTCCAGACTTAGTGAGAGGGATAGGATAGGAGAAAGAGTAGCAGTTTGAGAAGATGGGCGAGATTGAGAGCACCAAAGAGGGTGTGAGGAGGCAAGAGGGGCAAGTGAGGGAGGAAAGAAGTACAGCCACGCACCACAGGAAGCACCGGGGGGAGAGGGTTCACACAGAAGGAGGCACACAGGAGGCAGCAAGTAAGCGACACACCAAGGGGGAATGAAGGAGTAGTGTGGACGGAAGACAGGGGGTCAGCGCACTGCAAAAACACCCAGATTCGACTTTTCTCAAAGGAGGGAAAAAAGGCCTAGTCTTAACACAACAGCAATGCAAAATACCCAGATTAGACTTTCATAAAGGAGGGAAAAAGGCTTAGTCTTAACACAACAGCAATGGAAGAAATGCGACTTTCTTAGAGCGATAGGCAGATGGCTAAACAATACAGTTCACTGAGATGCTTGTGGGTTGTGAAATAAGAGAGAGAGGGTATTTGGAGGGGTGGGTCAGTTTAGTGGAATGCAGTGATTGTTGCCCCCCCTGTCTGCACTGCACCTACCTTGACGGTCCCAGTAGGATGATGGCTGCAGGCTCCATGCTTCCCCGGCTGACACCGGGAGACACTATCTGGAGCTGTCCTTTGCCTTGGGGTCCTTCACCAAGGGGGCTGCCACAGCATTGGCTGCCTAGCGTGAATGTCTGTAAGGGCCTGCTGTCCAATGGGAGCACAGTGGATGGGAGGGAGGAGCGGAAGGAGAGCAACCAGGAAGCAGGGTTTCAAGGGGAGGGGGAGCAGGTGAAACATGTGCTGCTGCGCCAACAAGAAGTTTCAATTTAAAAGTTAAAAGTGCGTCAAGACCGGCACAAACTCACCCCAGCACTGGAGAATTGAACTGCAGTGCCTTGTGATGTTTTGGCAAAACTGTTCAGAGAACGTGCCTTCACTAGCAGTGACTTTCTTGACAAATTAAAACATCAGAAATTAATATGTGTAGTGAGGGGACAAACACAATTATCTGGACTTACAATTAACCCAGTTGAAAACACTTGTGTATCAGTGGTGCATGACTTATTTTTAAAAAGTAGCTGTATGGAGATTAAAGACTCACTTTGCATGTCAAAGGATCATCACTTTAGTAAGTTATGACAATCTTTTCAACCAGCACTGCTCTTCACAGGTGTGGTTTGCGGCCTCGAGGGTTTGTTGTTTTTTTGCGGGTCAAACCCATGAGTCACGGGTCAGTTGACACCTCTGGCTCAAGTCTTGTGCCATTATAGCACCCAGCGGTTGACGCATAGCCAATCAGGATGCTTTGTTGTTAATTTGTTTGGGGGGAAAACACAGGTCGCCTGATGTGCACGCTAGCCTTTTGACGTGGGCGGTGGGCCATTACTACCTGGTAAAACCTACACAACTCTTCATTATGGACATTTTCTGGTTGTGCTAAGGGTTGTGATATACAAATGCTCAACTTACTATATCCCAATGAACGCGTACTATAGGTTTCAGGTGAACCCATTTCAGACGTGACACCTTTAGCCAGTCCCAGCTTTTTTTGCCATCAACTCTCTGCACACGGTGGGCCTGATTCACAGAAGTGTTTTATAATTGCATTGGAAAACCCTCTCTAAATCAGGCCCGATGTCTTGCAGACTGATATTTACCTTCAGAAAAGCTAAACTACATGCCCCAGAATGCAAAGTGAGGCTGGAAAGATAGGGCTTTCTCATTATGTCACATGTGACATAGAGCCACTCGGGAGTATGTCATTTAGGAACTTTTCACCTTGCCATCAAGTGCATCTATATCAAAAAATCTAAACCACATTAGTTTTAAAAGTCCTTTCGTTAAGATTTTCATGAAAGCTATATTTTAATCAAGGTTGAATGCACTTTTAAAAATATGCAAGACAAATGCCAATTTAAATTTGTTTGACTTTCTAAAACCCTTGGTATGGGCCTTCCCAGGTGTGGTATTTATAAATAAAATGGAGACAGAGAAATTACTTAAAAATACATTGTACCTGAGTCTCAAAGAAGTAATTGTGTGGATAAGCCCATGGAAAGTGCTGGAGTGCACAGTGAGTCAGTGTCAGACATGAACTATTAGTGCTAGTAATTAACATAGAAGGGCTGTCCCCAGTGGTTAAGGTATGATCAAAACTATGTGTCTTTCCCATGCAGTCAGCAGATCTTACACATGTGAAAATGCAAATCATATTAAAAAAAGACTCGATTGCAGAAGCTTAATTGAAAGGTTTCTAGGGCTGCCTTCACCACCACGCGCCCACTTCACCCAAACATCCTCTATAGGACATGATCACATGTACTTAGACATATATATGCAGATGTAATCTTAGATCAGATTGGAATGACACATCTGTACATCAGGGTACTCCCTTCCCAAAAATCAAACTGTGGTAATGGAGACTCTTGCTAGTTTGGGCATTAAGCCACACACAGCCAGGCCACTCTCGACATGTCTTAGAAGCAGGTTCACTCATCCATAGAGATAAAAATCAAATAATATCACTGAGTCCTGAGGAAGCGCCAGGAGGAGTAAAAACATGCATCATCATATTGTGATTTAAATGAAATGCATCAAACGTTGCTATTTACCCAAATAATTAAGATTATCCACCCAAGCCGTGTGCGTTGTCTGTACATGTATGTCACACACTAGAGCTGAGACTGGATAACACTGTCTCTTCGGAACAAACGGCATCAGAAGCAACGGAAAATGTATTTCATTACAATTATTAGTAATGTATCTATTGAGCAGCAACCTAGCTTGATGAAGCAACAGAGTGCTTTACAATCATATGCATAAGAACATGGTGAAGGAAGCAGAGAACAGGGCGTGGGAGCTGACAGCAAGGGAGTGGGGGGGCAATAGCAAGAGAGTGGGAGGGGGCAATTGATAGCAAGGCATCTACAAGCAACCAGGGGAGGAAAGAGGGGGGAGAAAATCACCCATACTCAGATAGGGGAGGGAGTGGAGGGTGTGTGGACCTAGGTGTTAGGGGGGAGCCACTCCTTGAAAAGAAGGGTCTTGAGCTCCTTCCTGAACTGTTAAAGAAAGGGGGAGAGTCTGACATTTGTTCACCCATAGCTCGCACCAGGTGGCCACTGATGGTTGTTTGTCAGTCATGTTCCATGCATAGGGACTGATGCATTGTTGCCAACTGTTCCCATATCCCGCCATGTTAACCAGCAGTGATTGGACTTCTAGGAGTTGTAGTTAGGTTCTTTTTTTTCTTTGATAAATAAGTGCCTACAAGTTCCAGTATTCAAAGGATTATTAGCCGTTGTGACAGGATCAGGGACCTGACCCTGCCAAGGGCGCAATGGAAACCCGTACTTAACCTGGGGCAGGAGACCTACCCGTGTGTTTGCCGGAGCCAGTCCTGGTCTACAGGCAGGGTGGGGTGGGGTAGGGGTGGGAGGGGTGGTTGGGGGATCCCTAGTCTCTGGGCCTCATTACGACGCTGGCGGTAAGCGAAAAACGATGGCGGTAAATGATTTCCGCCATTGTTTTCCGCTAGGTCCGATTATGACCCTTGACCGTTAACTACGATGCCATTAGCGGCATCGTAGTCAACGCTGCCGCTATCTGTGCCAAGGATGCGCGCACGCGACCTCCCACACCGTACTTAGCGCCATGGCAGAAAGGTACGCGAATGCCGACCCAAGCGGACATGCACCTAATGCCATCACCCAGCCCGTTAAGTACCTTACTGCCATGGCGCTAAGTACGCCATCGCGAACCAACCGTAAATGGCCATGTAAAGTGAATCCAGCTGCCACAGGTGCACAGAAACAGCACAGGTGGAGGCAATACAGACTCAGGAAGTACAAAAAGAGCACACCCCACCCCTTCCCACACCCAGTCACACTCCACAATGATACCAATACGACTTGCAATGTTGGGGCTGGAGGACCTGATAGCAATGCAAGTGCTACTGCAACAACAACAACAACAGGCAGCACAGAGGAGACGCAGGAGGAGAAGGAGGGCAAGGCAGGGCCAGCAAGCCCCACCAGCACAGCCAGTGCCACCACGCAGGCAGCCCCCAATCCCACGCATCAGAGCCAGTCCATTCAACCTCACTGCTGAGCAGATCCACACCCTGTACCGTTTGGACAGGGGCACCATCAACGCCATCGTAGACATGACACACAACGACATCGTCAGCATGATAGAAAGTCAAACCGCCATCCCACACCTACTGAAGGTAGTGTCTGTACTCCACTTCCTGGCCACAGGCACCTACCAGCACACAGTGGGGGACTTGCATGGCATTTCACAACCATTATTCTCACGTACACTCATCCAAGTGCTCGATGCCCTCCTCAAGCACACAGACGACCACATCTCATTACCAAGTGGGTTTCCATGCACTAGCCGGCACACCTGGTTGCATTGGTGCCATCGACTGCACCCATTTGGAATTGGTGGTTCCACGTGCCATGGAGGTACCGTACCGCAACCGGAAACAATTCCACTCAATCAACGTGCAAATGGTCTGTGACTCCAACAAGATCATCACACATTGTTGTGCCCGATTCCCCGGATCAACCCATGATTCAATGGTCCTGAGGAACTCCACAATACCACGCTACATGGAGCGACATGCAGGCCCAAGATCCTGGCTACTCGGTGAGTCTAATGTCATGACCATGGAAATGTGAAGTGGGTAGGTGAACGACGTACCAATGCATACTCCACCTGGCTGAAAGGGGGGGGGGATGATGCATACTCCTCCTGGCTGAAAGGGGGGGGGGGAAATGATGCATACTCCACCTGGCTGTGAGTAGCAGAGAGAACGGAGACAGATGATACCCTAAAGCAACCCAAACTCCACCCAACACCAGTTAAGCCAATACCCAATGTATGCAGCCCTACCATGTGAATGAGGTTGTGTCCCAACCATGACACAACCATCTGCAAGTACATTCTACCAATTCAGACCACATTGTCAACAATGAAATGCACCTACATGCACGTCACCAAACACCATCAACCGAAAGGCCTGTCCCCCATAACTGCCCACGAAGGAGGCACATGACGGACAGAAACATCAACGCACCATTACACAGACAGCAGGGCCCCCAAAATGTCCCTATCTACATCAGCATTGCTCACTGGGGTCATGATGAGGCCCACAGCAATGTTGCAATGATGTGCGCATTGCCATCACAGGACATGTGGCAGGCCAACTAACCAAACGGCATGAATGGACACAGTGGATGGGCACTCACAATGCACTCCACCCCTCTGCATACATTGGGTGATGGCATGCAAAACAGGCCATGGGAGCCATGAGAATATACTGGTTGCATTGCGTGAATCAATTAGTGCATGTAGAAGTGAGCCAAAGTAACAGTTGGATGCAAGCCATGTTGGCACATCATGTTCTTGATCAGACGTCATGACTGACACATACATTCTCGCCTACATACAGGTGATGCAGGCTATCCCCTGAAGAGGTGGCTCCTTACACCAGTCCGGAACCCACAGAACCAGCACGAGGAGGACTTCAACCGTGCACATACACGTACCCGTGTGGTCATTGAGCAGACATTCGGCCTATTGAAGGCACGGTTCCGATGCCTCAGCAGGTCTGGTGGGGCACTCCTGTACCGCCATGAGAAGGAGGCAAAGATGGTCATGGCATGTGTCATGCTACACAATATGTGCGTCAGACGAAATGTGCCCCTGCCCTCTGACGCAGAACTGCAACCACCTGACGATGAGGAGGGTGCAGATGGGGCCGCACCTCATGGAGGAGGCGATGCACAGGAGGGGCGTGAAATGCATCAAAATATCATCGACCAATGCTTCTAGCACACATGGATGGTGTGTATCACATGGAGACGGCACTTGGGGCACTGTGTGTCTCTGGGACATGCACACTGTGGACTGTACACCAATAAAGCACACATAAGCAATGAAAATGTCCACACATTTCATTTCGGAAAAAGGAAAAAGTGTATTTTAATCATAAATTGTCGTGACACACCCCCTCCTCCCTCCCCCTCCCCTCTGCACACCCCAACACACCCCCTCCCCCTCCACGCTCCCCCCTGCAACCCCAACACACACCCTCCCCCCTGCACACCCCAACACACCCCCTGTGAGTGTCTACAGATGCCTGTAACAGTGGGAACAGGCTATTACAAGCCCCCTCTCCCGGCCCCCGGGGCACCCGTACCTGTGGAGCGCAGGTTCTGTCCTGAAAGTCGGACGGGGCTGCTCTGGGCAGAATTGGCAGCGGAGGATGTCCCTGCCTGCTCCCGTGCATGCATGTCCTGTAGGGTGTGGGAGAGCTCAGAGAGCACACGGCGCACCCAGGCAAGTTCGCCACAAATGTCCCTTGACATGGACTGCATTGCATCCCTCAGGGTGTCAGTGTTTTGAGCAATTTCGGCCCTTGGGGTCTCCGTAGCCTGTTCGATGGCTGCCCTAGCTCCCACACATTCCGCAGCATGCTCGGTGAGTAGCGTGGACAGCTGATCCTGCCGTTGAATGATGTCCTCAAGGGACTGTTGCCCCTGCTGGGCCATGCCCATTGCTGGTGGTGTGATGGAGGGGCTGGTCCCCTCCTGTGGACTTAGAACTGGGCATGGGGTAGATGGCCACTCCTCTTCCTCTGTGTGCCCCTGTGTGGGATCCTCATGGGGAATGTGGAAGGTCAGTGGGGTGTCTGACGTCGTGCTCCTCAATGTCGGAGTCTAAGCATGCTGCAATGGCAGCTGATTCTCCAATGCTGCTGCTGGCCACAGAACCGGTGCCTTCTGTGGCAGGCAATGTTGGAACAGGTGGTGCCGCTGCTGCTGGCCTGCTGCCTACTGGGGTGCTTGCCAGTGGGCCGTCCTGTTTGCTGGCAGTGGATTGTGCTTGCTGTGGGGTCTGGCTCACTGCAGCTGAGGTTGAGGGTGCGTGTATGGTTGTCTTGGCCTTCTTGGCTCTTTTTGTCGCAGGGGTGTCCTCGTCCTCGGGGTGTGATTCTGAGCCTGTGGTGGAGCAAAGGAGGGAGAGCATTATTGATGGGTCTGCAGACATTGGAATGACAATGATTGACATTATTTTGGTCAGTAGATGAGGCACGTTTGAGGCAGGGGCATGCAGGTTGTCTCCTTTTTGTGTGGAATGAGGATGGAGGTATGTGGGTGCCGGCAGTTAGGGTGTGCATGCTACATGTATACAGGGTGGAGCTCGCATGTGGCTGTGGGCAGTGTCCAGCTAATGTGTTGCATTTACACTCTAGGGCAACATTGTGCTACACATGAATGGACTTAAGTGACTATGGCATGTCTTGATTTGAGGCACCTACCTTCATCGCCTGATGTCGGTACTCCTCTTTCCATCCCTCGGACGCCTTCAATGCCTTCGATGCCAATCGTGCTGGCACATATTTCCTCCCACGGTTGGAGTTTCAGTGGGGATTCAGAACCTCCACCGGTAGCCAGGGCAAGGCTGCGGTTGGCAGAGATGATGCTTCTTACACATAGCCTAAGGTCATCCCACCGCTTCTTGCACTGCTGTGGGGTGCGGGGTACGGTCCCCACCGCGCTGACGCGCTCTGCCACCAAGGCCCATATGGCCTTCTTTTTGGCTATCGCCGGCCTGGTCATTTGCAGTGAAAAAACAACGGCTGCATTGTCTTGTAGGGTCTCTGCGAGCATGCTCAGTTCCTCCCGGGAGAATCTGTCCTGGCGCTGGCGGTCGCATGCCTTCTTGACAACTTTGGGCATTTTTGGGTGGTTAAGTGGGTGGATGATGGGTTGGGACAGGTGTCAGGGTTGGATCTGGTGTTGTTGGGAAGGATGGCAATGGATTGTGTTTTTAAAGATGGCCGCCGTGCTGTTTCCCATTCCGCCACGATTGCGGCCACCGCTGATTACGGTGGCCGCTAATTACGGTGGCCGCTGAGATGGGTGGCGGTAGTGCACCTTGCGCGGCCTACGATGCCGGTAGGGGCCCTTTCCGCCATGGCGTTATTTACATTACCGCCATGGCTTAATGCTCGTGCGCGATGGGTCGGAATGTGGCGCTCTTTCCGCCATCGGTCCACGGCGTAAACGTTCATTACGCCATGGCGGTAATGTCGGGTACATACCGCCAGGGTCGTAATGAGGTCCTCTGTCTCTTCTACATGTGCCTGGCTGAAATTGCAAAGTACCGTTTTGCTTGAACCCATTCCTGTCAGGCATCATGCTGGCCAGTGTTTCTCTCTTATCCCGCAGGGCAGCTGAAACCTGCGGCGGATACCTGATCAAACAGCTCACCTTGCGATAGATGCAGTGGCTTACAAGACACCAGCGGAATGTGACACTACACACACCGGCAATCCAGACACTCCTTCAAGCAGGGACAAAACTCTGAAATTGACTTTGTTTGTAACGGCCGCCATTGCTAAACGTCAGCGGACCTGTGTTCGAAAAGGTGGTAGGGCTTAAGGGCTGCTTTATGGTTGTTAATGTCTGTGACCCCGCCGCTGGGGAAAGCAAGGCAGGCATTGGCCTGGGAACCAGCTGAGATGAAGGGCCAAGTTGAAGAAGAAAGAGAAGGCCAAGGCAGTGTAGGTTGTTCAGGTGAGGTCAAGGGAGGAGTAGATGGACCGATAGACCATGAGAAGGAAGGAGGGTACAGCGGATCATGGTGGAAAATTACAGAGTGTGTGCAAGGAAAGGCATTGGATGGTGAGAGAAAGTGGTGCTTGGGTGTGAGAGTGTGTGTATGAAAAGTGAAGGGAGTGACTGAGGTTAATTGTGAGAGTAGGGGGGGTGAGAGTAAGTGAGGAAGGTGAGTGAATGAAAGAGTAGTAGGAGGGTGACTGTGAGAGAAGGATGGGTGAAAGGTAGGGTACTCAGGAGTAGTGGCAGGAGACAGTAGTAGAGAGTAATGGGCGGAGAGTGTAATAGAAATTAGTGAGAGGGCAGTGTAGCGGAGAGTTCGGGAGGAGAGCATGGTGGAAGGAAGCGAGAGTAGTAGCGAGAGGTGTGGACTGTAGTAGAGAGGGAGAGGGAGAGTACAAGTAGGTGAAAGAACATCCGAGGGATCGAGTGAAAAGAAGAGAGGGAGAGAAAGAAGAGAGTGGGAGGAGGAGAAGGGAAGAGCGCAGAAAGAAAGGAAGGAAAGAACATGAAGGCGGGGAGCTCGGGAGCGTGAGAGCTAAAGACCAAGTGAGATCCGGCCAGTTGGAAGGCAGCGTTTCTGAAGCTCATTCTTCTTGTGGGACCCCAGGTTACGATCGATCCACCTAGAAGATCTTGGGGACGGATCGATAAGATACTTGTCTATCGGCCCTCGCCACCACCCAGCCACATCTTAGACGGTAGTGGCTACCAATCTCTAGTGACCCCCTTGGGAGTGAGGGAGGTCTGGGGTGGACACCATAAAACCTGTCTAGTTCAGGGTAACCTTAATGACATGGGGGTAAATGGGCAACTATCTTGGACCTAGCCCACCCCCTCTCTTTCAGGTCCACCAGAGCAACAGGAGACCTAGAAAATGGGAGCGGTGAGCGGCATACATCCAAGTAACATAAAAATCACAAATACCGCCTGAGCTTAAAATAAGAAATGATAAGAATAGGAACAGCCCCAGCAAATTGGGTCTGTGGTGGCCAAGAGCGCTCGAGGCCTTTCGGCTGCTTTATGTGCCCATGCCGCAGCATTCCCATGCACCCTGCCACACAGAGGGCAACAGGCAGGCCAGTAGATGGTGAGGGCAGCAAGGAATTTGGTGGGTGCAAGGGGGAAACGCCCTGGTAGCAATTTAAACAGAAGAAGGCCACAGCCAGCATAAAAAAGCTGCGATTTCAATATGAAGCGGGCAAGAGAAGGCCAAGGAGACACAGATGTTTCAGCTCTGAGTAAGTCCAAGACCGCTGACAATAATAGGTTCTGGGAGGAGGGCGGGGGAAGCGCAGGTCACGTTTAAATGACCCCGGATAACCAGATATGTAGAGAACCCATCCGGCCAGTGCATCAAAAAGAATCCGGATTGTGGGCACTCGCAGAGGGTGCAAATGCCGTAAATGGTGCCCTTTGATGCACGTTTTCTCAAATAGAGATTTGCTTAAGAGTTAAAGCTTTAAGAGCACGTGCTGAAGGAGCGATAATATCTCACTTTGAAGTTCTGTGCTAGTGTCCCCAGTGCTCTTCCTTCGAACTAAGAAAAACCAACCAGGTTGATACTCTGTTTTTTAGGATACTACCGGTAACTCAAGGGTACAGATCAACATGCCAAGAGGCTGCTCAGTATAGTGGGATGCTACCCAGCAGGTCTGGATGATGCTCACTATTCCTGGATGATGGCCAATATGCCCAGATGATGCTCAATATGCCAGGATACTGCTCAGTATGCCCAGATGATGCTCAATATGCCAGGATACTGCTCAGTATGCCTGGATGATGCTCAATATGCCAGGATACTGCTCAATATGCCCAGATGATGCTCAATATGCCCAGATGATGCTCAATATGCCCAGATGATGCTCACTATTCCTGGATGTTTCTCAATATGACCAGATGATGCTCAATATGCCAGGATACTGCTCAGTATGCCTGGATGATGCTCAATATGCCCGGATAATGCTCAATATGCCCAGATGATGCTCAATATGCCCAGATGATGCTCAATATACCAGGATACTGCTCTGTAGACCCGAATGCTGCTCAATATGCCCGGATGCTGCTCAATATGCCCAGATGATGCTCACTATTCCTGGATGTTTCTCAATATGACCAGATGATGCTCAATATGCCCAGATGATGCTCAATATACCAGGATACTGCTCTGTAGACCCGAATGCTGCTCAATATGCCCGGATGCTGCTCAATATGCCCAGATGATGCTCACTATTCCTGGATGTTTCTCAATATGCCCAGATGATGCTCAATATGCCCAGATGATGCTCAATATACCAGGATACTGCTCTGTAGACCCGAATGCTGCTCAATATGCCAGGATACTGCTCAGTATGCCTGGATGATGCTCAATATGCCCGGATAATGCTCAATATGCCCAGATGATGCTCACTATTCCTGGATGTTTCTCAATATGACCAGATGATGCTCAATATGCCAGGATACTGCTCAGTATGCCTGGATGATGCTCAATATGCCCGGATAATGCTCAATATGCCCAGATGATGCTCAATATGCCCAGATGATGCTCAATATACCAGGATACTGCTCTGTAGACCCGAATGCTGCTCAATATGACCAGATGATGCTCAATATGCCAGGATACTGCTCAGTATGCCTGGATGATGCTCACTATTCCTGGATGTTCCTCAATGTGCCTGGATGCTGCTCAATATGCCCAGATGATGCTCAATATGCCCAGATGATGCTCAATATACCAGGATACTGCTCTGTAGACCCGAATGCTGCTCAATATGCCCGGATGCTGCTCAATATGCCCAGATGATGCTCACTGTTCCTGGATGTTTCTCAATATGACCAGATGATGCTCAATATGCCAGGATACTGCTCAGTATGCCTGGATGATGCTCAATATGCCCGGATAATGCTCAATATGCCCAGATGATGCTCAATATGCCCAGATGATGCTCAATATACCAGGATACTGCTCTGTAGACCCGAATGCTGCTCAATATGCCAGGATACTGCTCAGTATGCCTGGATGATGCTCAATATGCCCGGATAATGCTCAATATGCCCAGATGATGCTCAATATGCCCAGATGATGCTCAATATACCAGGATACTGCTCTGTAGACCCGAATGCTGCTCAGTATGCCTGGATGATGCTCACTATTCCTGGATGTTCCTCAATGTGCCTGGATGCTGCTCAATATGCCCAGATGATGCTCAATATGCCCAGATGATGCTCAATATGCCCAGATGATGCTCAATATACCAGGATACTGCTCTGTAGACCCGAATGCTGCTCAATATGCCAGGATACTGCTCAGTATGCCTGGATGATGCTCAATATGCCCGGATAATGCTCAATATGCCCAGATGATGCTCAATATGCCCAGATGATGCTCAATATGCCCAGATGATGCTCAATATACCAGGATACTGCTCTGTAGACCCGAATGCTGCTCAATATGCCAGGATACTGCTCAGTATGCCTGGATGATGCTCAATATGCCCGGATAATGCTCAATATGCCCAGATGATGCTCAATATGCCCAGATGATGCTCAATATACCAGGATACTGCTCTGTAGACCCGAATGCTGCTCAATATGCCCGGATGCTGCTCAGTATGCCTGGATGATGCTCACTATTCCTGGATGTTTCT
The DNA here is from genome assembly GCF_040938575.1 of Ambystoma mexicanum. NCBI lineage: Eukaryota > Metazoa > Chordata > Amphibia > Caudata > Ambystomatidae > Ambystoma > Ambystoma mexicanum. Next base: position 20,468,290 of record NC_090936.1, on the reverse strand, counting down.
CAATGTGCCTGGATGCTGCTCAATATGCCCAGATGATGCTCAATATGCCAGGACACTGCTCAGTATGCCTGGATGATGCTCACTATTCCTGGATGTTCCTCAATGTGCCTGGATGCTGCTCAATATGCCCAGATGATGCTCAATATGCCCAGATGATGCTCAATATACCAGGATACTGCTCTGTAGACCCGAATGCTGCTCAATATGCCCGGATGCTGCTCAATATGCCCAGATGATGCTCACTATTCCTGGATGTTTCTCAATATGACCAGATGATGCTCAATATGCCAGGATACTGCTCAGTATGCCTGGATGATGCTCAATATGCCCGGATAATGCTCAATATGCCCAGATGATGCTCAATATGCCCAGATGATGCTCAATATACCAGGATACTGCTCTGTAGACCCGAATGCTGCTCAATATGCCAGGATACTGCTCAGTATGCCTGGATGATGCTCAATATGCCCGGATAATGCTCAATATGCCCAGATGATGCTCAATATGCCCAGATGATGCTCAATATACCAGGATACTGCTCTGTAGACCCGAATGCTGCTCAATATGCCCGGATGCTGCTCAGTATGCCTGGATGATGCTCACTATTCCTGGATGTTCCTCAATGTGCTGGATGCTGCTCAATATGCCCGGATGCTGCTCAATATGCCCAGATGATGCTCACTATTCCTGGATGTTTCTCAATATGACCAGATGATGCTCAATATGCCAGGATACTGCTCAGTATGCCTGGATGATGCTCAATATGCCCGGATAATGCTCAATATGCCCAGATGATGCTCAATATGCCCAGATGATGCTCAATATACCAGGATACTGCTCTGTAGACCCGAATGCTGCTCAATATGCCAGGATACTGCTCAGTATGCCTGGATGATGCTCAATATGCCCGGATAATGCTCAATATGCCCAGATGATGCTCAATATGCCCAGATGATGCTCAATATGCCCGGATGCTGCTCAGTATGCCTGGATGATGCTCACTATTCCTGGATGTTTCTCAATGTGCCTGGATGCTGCTCAATATGCCCAGATGATGCTCAATATACCAGGATACTGCTCTGTAGACCCGAATGCTGCTCAATATGCCCGGATGCTGCTCAGTATGCCTGGATGATGCTCACTATTCCTGGATGTTCCTCAATGTGCCTGGATGCTGCTCAATATGCCCAGATGATGCTCAATATGCCCAGATGATGCTCAATATGCCCAGATGATGCTCAATATACCAGGATACTGCTCTGTAGACCCGAATGCTGCTCAATATGCCCGGATGCTGCTCAATATGCCCAGATGATGCTCACTATTCCTGGATGTTTCTCAATGTGCCTGGATGCTGCTCAATATGCCCAGATGATGCTCAATATGCCCAGATGATGCTCAATATGCTTGGATGCTGCCCAATATGACAGGATGATCCTCAACATGCAAGGATACTGCTCTGTAGACCCGAATGCTGCTCCATATGCCTGGATGATGCTCAAGTATAGGGAGATGCGCCCAGTAGGCCTGGATGATGCTCAGTATAGGGAGATGCGCCCAGTAGGCCTGGATGATGCTCAGTATAGGGAGATGCGCCCAGTAGGCCTGGATGATGCTCACTATTCCTGGATGTTTCTCAATGTGACTGGATGCTGCTCAATATGCCCAGATGATGCTCAATATGCCAGGATACTGCTCTGTAGACCTGGATGATGCTCACTATTCCTGGATGATGGCCAGTATGACAGGTTGATCCTCTACATGCCGGGATGATGCTCAATATGTCAGGATAGTGCCCTCTAGGCAGGAATCGGATAACGTCCAGGAACTGCTTATAGAGAGGTGGAAGAACTCTCAAAGAGAGTGGGCTAAAGACGGGCAGTCTCTGGGGGTCTTTCGCGCTCAATTATCAAGGACATTTTATTTGGAATGTGTCTGGAATTGGTCGATGAATCTTTGAAAACAGCAGGCCTGTTCCACTTACACTAACAAAGATACAAAAAAATAGGCTATTTAATATGATGCCCATGAGGACAACACAGTAGTTGCCAACTCCATTCTGTGAGACAAATATTTTAGCTGAGTCATGCTGCCAAGACATGTTTCGTATAAACATGGCGCTTCCTCAGGGAAGTTAACTATTGTCTGGACAATTCAGATTTCTTGAGGGTTTTATGTGTTTATTTCGGTACCGTGCGTATCATGTAGGGGGTTCCTTGCTGATACCGTAACTTCCTGTTGGCGAGCAGCGTGAGGTCAAAGAAGTTAGAAAAATGTTTGCACCCCTAGGCTAACATGCAGCCTATCAGCAGTTAGGGAGGCACGCAATGGCCAGAACTGTTTGCAGATAGCAGACAGAACTTTTAAAGAGCTTACAACTACGCTATTCCTGCCAGTAGTTGGAATTTTGGTGGGTCCAATTGGCCTCTCACGCTCCCGAGTTCATAAAATGAGTACCATTGAGTTGAGCGGTAGTAATGACAGTAATGTATAATGTTTCCAAGACACAAGACGAAAACAGCAAGTGCTACTGTCTTCGGACTTGGGTAGTTCTATGGGTAGCGTTAAGTTATCCTTGGTAGCTTTAATTGATAATTATTATATATGATACTCAGGTATAAAACAAATGTGCACAGAAGAATTTTGGAGAAGAATTTTCAGGTGTGTGACCATTGACACTTAGTCAAATATCACTGATAGTCTTCAAAAGGGGTCCCTTTCCCATGAAGCCGCATTGATACAACGACTAATGAGTGGCACCCCAGAAATAATCCGAGCGTGGTCCTGCATGTTTTAAATGAATGATCACTTCTAATCACCTTATTTATAGGATAAGCTCTCCCCGCCATAATTCACCCCAAACATGTTTAGAGCCTGAGTACATTATTCTGTTCTTTTCAGAGTCTTGGCAGCCCGACCTACTTTATTCAGGGATGCTCCTATAACCCCACCCTTTCCTCCAATCTAGCACATATATCAGGGGTCTGCAATCGGAGGCTCCCGCCTCTTGCAAACTACTTTTTCTGTTGGATAGACCCAGTGTGAGTTGTAGTCCAACATATAAAATACATTGCCCTCTATTTTATGATATGACTGGTTTGCTGTCCTTACCTAAAACATTGTACTAGGACTCGAAACCTTGGTGCTTACTCAAGACAATTTGAAAATTGAATGCCACTACACAGATACATGTTTTGACATTCTCCCGTGCTTTTTTAAGGCTCTGGAAATGAGTAAATAGAAGGTTTAGTAACTAGTATGATAGTTGGGGCGATGGGGATCTCTGCCTTTCTCTGAAGAGCCGCCCCTTGTATCCACTAAGTTTAAAAGTCTGGAAAGAGCTCAGAAGAAAACGTGAAACACATGTTGGCAAAATGGCGCTCAGTATTAAAAGTCTATTGTGCGAGCATTAAGATGCGAGTCATTTTTCAATATCTCTTGTCTAGTGTTAGCAGAAAACTATTGACTACACTGATGGTTGGCAGTAAACGATTCAATTCTGCTCCCATTTTCGGGAGAGGGGCTAGAAAATGTATAGCACTTAACTGTAACTCGGGGCTGGAAATGTGTTGCACTTAGATGGATTCTGGGGGCAGGAAATGTGTCGCACTTAGATGGATTTTGAGGGCAGGAAATGTGTCGCACTTAACTGGATTTTGGGGGCAGGAAATGTGTTGCACTTAAATGTGGGGGCAGGAATGTAAGTTATGTAATCCACTATTTAGATTCCTGTAGATGATCACATTTATTGAATGAGGACGCTTTAACATGTTTTAGACAAAAAAAGATGAATTATCACTGTTTATTGGAACTGAATCAAATGTTAGTTTTTATATGTAGAAGGGGAAATTATGTTTTCTTTTGCGTATTGGAGTATTACATTTGGAGTATTTTATTGTTGTAAGTCAATGTGTTGTGACATTTTGCGATTGTGTGAGGTTTATCGTGTAAATCAAAAGATGATTAACAAGGAATACAGTGACAAGCATCGACAATATTCAGTCTAGCTGGTCACACATCTGTCGTGCCCTCCATGAGCACCCGCCCACGTGCCTCACCTCTGGGTTGCTTAATGGAGCCCAGCCAGACCACCTAATTCCTAATATTGGCCAAATTCACACACACACGCACTCTAAGCCTTTTCTGAGACTTTTCCCATACCTAGATTTCGGTCCCCGAGGGTGTTCCTACCATAAAGTGCGTTCAAGCCGTACAAATGGAAAAAGGCGCTTTATAAATGACGACTAGTACACGCAGAATACAAAAAAGCATCTCCAGCCGTTTCTGGAACATACACCTCGGCCTCAGACATCTGTGTAATCTTGCCACAAATTGAATAGATATATGTTACGTTATATCATGTAATAAAACCTGTTATAATGTGCCAATCATCGCGATGCCTTGCATGTTGTGTCCATGCCAGGGCAACCAGGCCGTAGTTTGTGGAGGAAGAAGAAGGGGAAGGAGACGAGGCAACAGGAAAGGGATGCACAGAACTGACAAGTTGCGAAGTGCAAAGAAACAATGGGGTTAAGGTAAAGGGACTGTGGTTGTATAAATCGGGGTGCTTGTGTATTGGTAGAGAGAGGTCACTTTTTGGGTTAGGGTTAGGATCAAGGAAAGGGTTGAGGGCCAAGTTAGTGGTAAGGTTCAGTGTATCCCGTGGCATCGCCGCGCCGGGTACTAATATTATTGAAAGGGCACGCTCTGGAATATATATGTTTCAATGGCGTGACCAATTCAAGGGAAGTCTAACATAATATGACTTCACATTCAGGGCGGTTGCAATGAAATAATTGTCATGACGTCAACATCTGCGAAATCTACTGTAATGACATGACATAAATGACATTTTAACTCTGCAATAACTTACAGGAGAGCGCGCAGATGTCAATTTCTTTACTGCTGGGGAGTTTTTGTGCAGTTAGGAGATTCCATTATTTTGTAATGGTTTTATAATGCAATATCTGCTCTTTGGGATAAGGCCCACTTTTTACATGAGTCTGTTCTCCCCCCTCTTCGTTCTATTCCAGCCCATCCTTAAATGCCTGCCTGGATTCTTAAACATCATGCGTTTCTGCCTGATGACCAAAATGCATGTCGACCTTCAGGGCACATTTCTGCAAATGTGCGCCCTTCTTCCCTCCTTAAGAGTCTTCTGGAAAATTAGGAAACCCTGAAAAGGCTGTCAGGTTAAGGTCATTGTCACTGAAAGGTGTCATTTTATTCTGACCATAAATTTCATGGACGGGCGCTGCACTATGTGCGCCTTGTGGGGGACACGCCTGCAATACATTAGTTCACACAAAACTGCATTTCAACTTGCACACATACAGATGGACAGGCGTGTAGTGATGGAAATGTCAAGTGTATGATTGCATTGCTGTCATTTGCATGTGAACTTGGAGGCTGTCCCAATGAATCTGATTTTGAGGGGAGTCCATTAGAGCAGGGCGGCCGCTCTGCTTTTATTGCGGGGCGTTGTATCCGCCTTTCATTAGCTCGTCCTAAACGCACCTTGCTCTCATTTCTTTTGCACTGAGCATCGGTAAAATAGCTCAGAGAGTGAAGCGCTCACCTCAGACAGGGGAACCCGCCTGCACTTAGCATGTCCAAATTCAAACAGGGCTGTCTCAGCCCTCCAACCTTGCAGGATTAATAAACGATCATAACATTGCGCAATAGGGTTCGCCATCACTACAGCGCTCAGATACAGACAGAGTCCGGGATAGAGATATATATTTATTTATTTGCTTCATTTCTGGTGAGCTGATGATGGTACCGTTGGGCACCCTCCCGATACGCCCTTGCTTATTTGCGTCTTCGTTCTGTGGCCTGTGCATGGTCTCCACCTACTGCCCTGGTTGCATTCCGGTTGGTAGCGCAGAACTGTCGCAGTACATATTTATTTTCGTAGACGTCTTTTTACAAGTGCGCACTTTGTTATCGACACCTGCCCAGGCGGGCAAGTGCATCTGATTGGTAAAGCAAAGTCCCACTGAAAACTAGCAACCAGCTCAGACCGTCTGTGCTCTTCTTGCAAAGCCCACCACCCTTCACTGCTGGCCACCTACCAGGACCCCTCCCTTGCACATTCCGTTGCCTTCAACTCTGGTAAGTCCATCTATCATACCAGCCTTATCTCACCTCGCTGCTCCTCCAAAATACGAGGCCCTTTGGCAATTCTCTCCCCTCACAGGTACACCCGCCACCCCTCAACATGCCCCCTACTCTCTTGCAAGATTCACTGCCACCGGCTTAATGAACGAGCTTCCATCTCCCACTTGGGCTTCCCCTTTGGTACTCCCGCTCATCTTGTTGCACCCCAGGAAATGAAGGGACTGTCACCCCAAACCTTCCCCTTCCTTTCTCCTCTGCTCAGCCTGTCACTTTCCCCTAGAATCTGCCCAGTCCACTCCTGGTCGGCTCCATCATTTGCATCTTGAAGAAAAACACTCCTCCCCCCAAAAATCCAACCCACTGTCCATCTGTCTTCTCAACAATCCAACCAACTGTCCACCTGTCTCCCCAAAAATCCAACCAACTATCCATCTGTCAGCCCAACAATCCAACCAACTATCCATCTGTCATCCCAAAAATCCAACCAACTATCCATCCGTCAGCCCAACAATCCAACCAACTGTCCACCTGTCTCCCCAACAATCCAACCAACTATCCATCTGTCAGCCCAACAATCCAACCAACTATCCATCTGTCATCCCAAAAATCCAACCAACTATCCATCTGTGTGCCCAACAATCCAACCAACTATCCATCTGTCATCCCAAAAATCCAACCAACTATCCATCTGTCAGCCCAACAATCCACACAACTGTCCACCTGTCTCTCCAACAATCCAACCAACTATCCATCTGTCAGCCCAACAATCCAACCAACTATCCATCTGTCAGCCCAACAATCCAACAAACTATCCATCTGTCAGCCCAACAACCCAACCAACTATCCATCTGTCAGCCCAACAATCCAACCAACTATCCATCTGTCATCCCAAATATCCATCTGTCACCCCAACAATCCAACCAACTATCCATCTGTCAGCCCACCAATCCAACCAACTATCCATCTGTCATCCCAAATATTCATCTGTCGCCCCAACAATCCAACAAACAATCCACCTGTCTCCCCAACAATTCAACCAACTATCCATCTGTCAGCCCAACAATCCAACCAACTATCCATCTGTCATCCCAAATATCCATCTGTCGCCCCAACAATCCAACCAACTGTCCACCTGTCTCCCCAACAATCCAACCAACTATCCATCTGTCACCCCAACAATCCAACCAACTATCCATCTGTCAGCCCAACAATCCAACCAACTATCCATCTGTCAGCCCAAATATCCATCTGCCGCCCCAACAATCCAACCCACTGTCCATCTGTCTCCCCAACAATCCAACCAACTGTCCACCTGTCTCCCCAAAAATCCAACCAACTATCCATCTGTCTCCCCAACAATCCAACCAACTACTGATCTGTCGCCCCAACAATCCAACCAACTATCGATCTGTCGCCCCAACAATCCAACCAATTATCCATCTGTCTCCCCAACAATCCAACCAACTATCCATCTGTCACCCCAACAATCCAACCAACTATCGATCTGCCTCCCCAACAATCCAGCCAATCGATCTGTCTCCTCAACAATTCAACCAACTATCGATCTGTCGCCCCAACAATCCAACCAACTATCGATCTGTCACCCCAACAATTCAACCAACTATCCATCTGTCTCCCAACAATCCAACCAACTATCGATCTGTCGCCCCAACAATCCAACCAATTATCCATCTGTCTCCCCAACAATTCAACCAACTATCCATCTGTCTCCCAACAATCCAACCAACTATCGATCTGTCGCCCCAACAATCCAACCAATTATCCATCTGTCTCCCCAACAATCCAACCAACTATCGATCTGTCGCCCCAACAATCCAACCAATTATCCATCTGTCTCCCCAACAATCCAACCAACTAGCCATCTGTCTCCACAACAATCCAACCAACTATCCATCTGTCTCCATCGCCTCACACTCTTCTCTATCACCTCACACGTGTGATGTTCAGCGCTTACCCATCTCTCCGAGGGTCTTCACTCCTTCTCACTCCCCAGGCCATCTCATGTACTAATGCAGGAGGCACCCTGCTCACGGGGACGAACAGGGCCGTTAACGGCCCGCCAGCCCGAGACTCAGGAGGCCGAGTGAAATGTGGGCCTCGGCAAGGGCTCAGGGCAGTTACTGATCCTGTGCACCCCCCTAAGCCAGGGATGATTACTATTTGCACCCCTTATTCGTCCGGGATTTGAATAGTTTTTATTGTTTTCTCATTTACTGGAGACGGGCTTCACGCACATTGCCCGAGCCCAATCTATAGTAACAAAAAAAGTTGGCGCTGCCATAGTAAATAGAAAGGGGGCTTAGTCCCTTTTCTATTCCCATGGCAGCCCGGGAAGGAACAGGGGTGCCGGAAGTGCTACAAGCTAAGTGAGGGTGGGAGTAGGGGAGGAGGAGTATGAGGGGGTTTTAGGGATGACTTGGGGGAAGCGGGCGAGTTAGAGTGCAGGGGGTAATGGAGGGGCCTGGGAAAAAAGCAGGCACGTGGGAAAGGGCCCAGGTGGCTGGAGAAACATGTGTGGTATACTGCGTGTTCTCGCCCACGTTTCCGGGATCCTGAATGGCTGAGCAGCCTTCCCTAGGGGAACACTCTCTTTAATTTCCCAACTGCTTAATATACAGTTCCCTATCCCTTTGTCGTCCAAAATACCCTCTCATCTCAGCTTCCAGGACACCGTCCATGATACGATATGATGGGTTATTTATAATGTGCTTAATACCCAGAGGTTTCTAAGCACGGACCCGGGGATCGAACCTGTGTTGCTTCGTGTCGCCTTGCTTCCAAGGGGAGCACGTTGCCCCTGAGCTATCCTCCCGAGACTATGGCTGGATTGCCTCCTGCGTGGCCGATCCCTCCTTCTCCATCTGCTTAAACCCAGACTCACTCTAACTATAGAAATGGTGTAAGATACCCTCATTTTTAAAGTGAGTCTTGTGGGGCACAAGTCGAGGGTACATGCAGGCGGAGGCTCCCTGCCCTCCACTTTTTTCAGAGGGCGCTTTGATATGTTAATTTCTGGTGACACCACATTCAATTGATATGTTAATGAGCCCCCCCCCCCGCTTGTTTTTGTAGGACATGACCTCTGTTGCGAGGTACTTGGTGTAGAGTAAGTTAAAGTTTAATTTGTAGTGCAGCGTACTTTGAATTACAGAAATAGTTTATTCAGACTGGGTGAAGTAGGAGTCACACAGTAAATAATACATTCTTTCCAAAGCCAGCACTGTTCCTTGATATACACTGTGCTGTTTTACCTGTAAATACAAGCATGAAAAACTAAAGATGCCTTTGCCTTTACACGCCTTGATACTATCTGTTTCTCAGCCTGTCTCCTGTGTCATTGAGTCAATGCATAGGGCTGTTACCTGAAACACAAACAGGATGTCAGGATGTCAGAGATGTGGTTTCAACTATTAACATGTGTGCTTGATTTATAAATGTTTTTTAAGTACATTGTAAACATTTAAATGGACACACTCTATTTCGCCAAAACCTGAATGGGATTTGTAAATACAATAAGGCTCGGGAAGGGAGGACAGAGGGTCAAATTCCAGGACTGTCCGGCCAAACCTGGGATTTCTGGTCACCTTAACACTGTGGATTGTTTTGTGTGTGCTAATTTGTAGCACATTTTCTGTGCTCACATTGCATGCACAGTGTATGTCCGTATAGTGCTTGTGTACATTTAGAGCATATTACATGTCGGTGTGCACACTGTGAAAATATGATGTGTGTCTGTCCTGTGTGTCCTTCCGTTATTTATGTGCGAATTTATAGCCAAAGTGTCTTCTTGTGTTTGTGTGCATCATGTGTTGTGTCTACGTGGGAAAATGTTGATGTGTACGTGTTGTGCTTACTTTGCGGAGTGTGTTCTACGTGCATAGTCCAAAGAATAACTGTGTGGGGTTCGGTGGACTGCTCTATGTGTGGGGGAGGAGGGCTGATTGTGTGGGGCACGTTTAAACATGTTTATTTGGGGCATATTTCTTGTGTGGACGCAGTGTGTTGTGTGTGTACTTACATTTTACGCATGCTGCATGTGATTTGTGAGTCATGCACAGGGTACAGGGTTAAGGGTCTGGCGAAAATCATGGAAATCAACAAATGCGCCCCCAAACTCCTGATTGCTTTTGTGTTTATGAAAAGCCCAATGCAAAAAAACATAGAAATGACTCAACTTTCTTTTTTACATGAAAATGTCTTTGTGAGTTCTCCAAAAGTGACATGTTTGTTCGGGAGTGGCCAGTCCAATGTGTTGCCAAAGTTGATGAACTCACATGGATGTCGGTTCTTACCGAACAAAACATATGTTGTCAGGCCTAGTACAGTAGTTATTGTCTGTTCCTCTCCTCCCCACCCCCCTCCTTCCATCACTTATTGTCAATGTCCTGCACTATCAGAAATTTCGTCAGTCCTAGTACGATAGCTAATTACTAATTCTCAATGTCTCAAGGCCTTATAAGAATGTCATTGTATTTGCCCTTGCTCCCTCCCCTGCCTTGAAGCGCTTTGAAACACATGTGTATAGGCGCTATACAAATAAACCATCATATCATAATCAGCCTAATGTGCAAACGCGTTTTACAATTGGAAAATCCCATTAAAAACGCTTTGAGCGTCCGGCCCATTGTCGTGTTGCTGTGTCAAGTGCCATAAAACCTTAACAGTACCGTTGGTGCAGCAACACTTTGAACATAATATGATTTTAAGATTTTTAAAAAATCTTATCCAAAAAATAAAAATGGCCTGGTTAGCACAGCCCACAGAATTGTGTATGGTGTCCAGAGAACAGGGCTTTTGAAGATGTGCCCCGCGCTGGCATGTCGCCACACTGACTGCCCTGCCATTCAAAGCAAAGCAAACACGCCTGCCCCCTTGACGCACATGTTACCCTTAGTGAAAGGGTAGTTTAGGCTGTTATTGCCAAGTCACCGCCCCCATGCAACTGACCTGCAGCTGAAATAACCATTCCCTCTGATTCAGCGATTGGCTACCATTCACCAGAGGGCTGTAATTACCAATCCAGTTCAAAGGGGAGTCGTGTTGACACGATGAGCCCCCCTCGAGCCCCCATTTTCTGTTCTCATGCACAATGGGCCTTGAACCCGAAACATGTCTGGGAGTAAAGAGACATGTTAAGAAAACAGGGTTTTTTGTGTTGTTTTGTGGGTGTGCTGCCGTAAAAAGCTTTTCACACATACATCACAAAATAATTTTTAAACACTGATAGTTAAAATAAAAGGTACAGCTGAAACACGTATACCCCAATATCTTCACACTTGCCAATATCACTTCCTAAAATTCATATATAAAACATTTTTACAATGCTCTTACGATAATTAAAAAAGTCACTATTATGGCTTTCATGCCTGCTGTGCGGGGGGGTGGGGTGGTGACGGACGTGGCCTTTAACGGCCCGCCAGCCTGAGCCTTAAGCAAGGGCCTCAGCTCAGGCTGTGGGCCGTTAAAGGCCATGCCCACCCCCATAGCGGGCATGAAAGCCAATCGCACCCTGGGGTTCAGAGTGCAAATGTTTTTTTTTTTTTTCTGGGGAGATTCTCCCGAGAAAAAAAAAAAACAGAAAAAAACAAGATGGCTGCCGCCATAGGGAAAAGGGACTAAGTTCCTATTGCATTTCTATGGCGGCAGACAGGAGCAGCACTGGGACCGGAGCACAAAGCTCCAGTCCAGCATGTAAGTGAGGAGGGAGGGAGGGACGGAAAGGTCGGGGAAGGGATTCAGGATTGTTTTGCGGGTTGGAGTATGGGGAGGAAACAAGGAGAAGCTATCTGTTGCCTCCCCACATTTCCTTTTTTATAAACAAAATAGCATCACCCCGGTAAGGGCCTCGGGTTGCCTGGAATGTGTATTCTCACCTGCTGTTCCAGCCATCTGATTGTCTGAACGCCCTTCCCCGGTTGCAAATACAGTTTATTGATTTTGCTTCTAATTTCCCAAGCCTACCTTTCTCCTTCCCCAGTAAATATCTATGAACTAGCAAGCTCTTCTATCAGAGTCTCAACCTTGCACCATACGTCTCTTCCGGTAGTGGATGAAACCATAGAGGTACCTGCAATGCAATATGACCAGAAAGCATCTGCCACAACGTTATTTAAACATAATAATAACTTTCCATATCCTTTCCAGTACGAACTGTTTAACTTTATGCACAAGGTCAGCATGTCTCCCCGTTTCCAAAGAATCGTGACATAATCTCTTACCACACGGGATACCCGTTCTGGCTCCAGTTACAACTAGGACAGGCAGTTGGTTGAAGCCTAATTCTAAGGGTATTGGTTGATCTGCCACTCCTGGTCCAATTCCCAAAGCAGGTCACCACAGTTTTCCTTCGAGGACCCATAGCCACTCGACTGACTACTGCCAATTAACTCAGTACCATTTACTATTACATCTATTATTGTGATCAGAGGATAGCACAGGGGCAACATTCTGGTCTTGAAATCAAGACTATGCAGAGCAACAGAGGTTTGAATCCTGGATCTGCGCTTAGCAACCGAACTCAGGTATTAAGCTCATTATAAAAAAACAATAAAATAAATACAAATATTAAGGAACTGGATCACTCCTCCCCTTTGGCCCAACCACCAATTCCTAACATTGTCTCTTGGAACATTGCTGGTTTTACATCTAAAGAAGCCGATCCTGATATAGTAGCAAGCTTGATTAAGTTTGACTTTATTTTATTGCAAGAAGCGTGGGCCACTTCCGATATTATTCTGGATGGCTATGTCTCCTTCCCAATTTATGCTGTCAAAAAAGCAAGGGTTCGTGCCTCTGTAGGGCTGGCGACCTTTGTTAAATTTGCTTTCACTTCATATGTTAAGGTTGTTACTTTTGCATCTAACTATGTACAATTTATATTTGTAGGCAATCCAGATTATAATGGTTTTTATTTAGGCAGCTTTTACAATGGCCCTTCACAAAGGGCTGGCGATCAACCTGTTTGCAATCTATGTACGATTATGGACCGATTAAATGGTCAAGCCTGCACGGGCCCCTATTGGAAAGTTTTGGGGGGCAACGTTAATGCTAAACTTGCCAATTGCCTGGACCCCAACCTTTTTGACGTTAGTGAGGATGTGTCTCTTAATATCTGTTGTCTGAGAATGATTGATCCTCTGCTAGGCCTACAATTTGCTTTGCACTTTATTGAATGGGGTTTGAGGACCATAAATGGCAGACACCACAATGATAGTCTGGGTAAGTTTACTTTTCATGGACCGCGTGGTCATTCGACCATTGATTACTTTTGTGTGTCTATATCTTGGTGGAAACATTTATTCGATTTTAGAGTATCCAAGTGATCATTTTGCGATCACAATACAAGTTCTTTCTCCTTTAACTAACTTGAGCATGACTACGTCTCCGAACATGGATAATCTGGTGCAAACTCCCTCAAAGAAAATCATCAGATGCAAGGGGAGTAAGGATTTACTTATACAGGAATCTATAACCAATACCAATTATGACTCCTTTATGACCATTTTGGATGACTCTACACCATTGTGCTAAACCTTGAGCTTCCATTATGTCTCAAGTTTCAGGTATTTTTCTTAAGGACGTGAGCGGCTTTGATGAGACTGTCAAACCTATACAATCTTGGTTTTACGTGAATTGCTGTAAAGCCCAAAAATATTTACTACTTCTTTTAAAATTTCCTGCTAGTAATAACACATTAATTTGCAGAAGCACGCAGGGAATACAAATAAATCATCGTTGACCGGGAAGCAATTTTTTAACTGGAGCGGTGGGGGATCTATCTAGAGGTGCCAATTCCAATAATTCGAGATTATTTTGGACCTTGCTTAATAATGGCTCTAGACGTTTTGAGATTCCCGATTCCACTTCTACTAATGTTTCTGATTTGGCCTGGGTGTCCCAATGTAGTCATTTGTATAAGTCGAATTCTCACGGGACCATCAAATAATCCGCATTGTTGCAGGAAAATGCAGCTAATCTCCAAGTAAGTTTAGCGGATGTGAGAGCAGCGCTAATGTCCCAAGCTGCGGCTCGTAGTCCTGCATTGGACGATATACCTGACAATCTTTTTAAAAATCTTACTGACTTTTGGGAACCTATTCTCACTATTTTCTTCAACACATTTTTGGCAAGCAGGACATTTCCGGATAGCTGAAAATTGGCAGTTTCTTTCCAAATATAGGATAAGGGTCCCAGAGATCTTCCTATTTCATACAATCCCATCTCTTTGCTTAACTCTCAGTTTAAGATCTTTGGATGGATTATTTTTGCAAAATTGCAATCGTAGGAACACATTGGGCCTCATTACGACTTTGGCGGTAGCCATGCCACTATTGGCGGCATGGCTGCTGCCAAAATCGGGTCCGGGTTCCCTGAATGGGGAATTACCGGGCCATTCCGAGTTTGCAGGGCCCAGTAACTTCTTCCTCGGAACCCGGCCCGGACCTTCCCCATTCCCATTTGAGCCCCTATAGGGCTCAATGGGAATGGGAGAGGGAGCAAACAACGGGCCGATTATGAGCGGCCCGTTGTTTGCTCCCTCTTCCCCTCGCGGGACCCGGTAAGGATGCCTGGTTTGACCAGGCGTTACTTACCGGGTCCCGCGAGGGGTACTTGTAATGAGGTGGAACGGGTTTAACGGGTTCGCCTCCTTTATCAGAGCCCATTAACTTGTTCCGCCTCAGTCATAATGAGGCCCATTGTCTTTAAATTCCAACTGGGTTTTAGGGAAGGCTTGGGAACTAGCGAGCAATCTCAGAATTTATACCTGGTGATGGAGAATTCAATTTTTTTGAAGAGGGAGAGAATCTATCTCGCCTTTACAGACTTGAAGACGGCGTTTGACTGAGAAAATAGGGATATCCTCTGGCATTGCCTTAGGGAGTATAATTGTCCTGCCGCACTTATTAACATACTGGTCTTCATTCATCTTAATCTTCAAGCCTGTGTCCAAAGCGGTATAAATGGGTACTGTACAGAAGGGTTCCCAGTGGAGCTGGGTTTTAGGCAGGGGTATGTATGGGCCCTGATTTTGTTTACCTTATACATTCACAGACGTATGCCAACTTTGAAGCTTGCCCAGCTGATGTTACGCATTCTGGGAATTTGTCTGTACGCATCCTTGCCTTGGCAGAAGATATGGTCCGGATAGCGAGGGCGCCACGTGCGTTGCAAAGGCTAATAGATATTTACTCTGAATGCATGAGCAATTTGGAACTTGATATAAAAGTGGCCCTCTCTTGCTTCCAGGCGGGTAGGATCTCCCTCTTTTTTTGTTGGAAATGGGATCAAAATAAATGCTGTTTGGTCCTTTGACTATATAGACATGACTTTGAATAATATGCTGTCTTGCAAAGATCACTGTACCATACAAGCGACCTGCATGGCGCAGGCCATTGGTGGAATTCTTCAATTTGCCCAATCCGATAGATCTTGCCCAATTGAGATCACATTCAAAATCTATCACGCCAAAGCTATTGCCACTGTCACTGCCAAATATGGTACGGGCCTCTGGGGATTTGGTAACCTGTCGGTATTACAAGTTAGCAAAAACAAATTTGTCAAGCAACTGTTGGCCGTGTCTCAGTCTGCTGCTCATTGTTGCTGCTCATTGAGAACTAGGGCACAAATGCCCAGAGGATGAGTTTAAATTGGAGCCATTTTGCCTGTGACTACTGTAAGGGGGCAGAAGTAAGACTCTGACATGGAGGGGTCATGGTAGTTGGTATACACTTTTATTCAAGTGAGAACATGAAAATAAAACCCCTATCCTGCCCTAACTCTAATAAGGGTTTCCCTGCCTCAACCAAAATTACTCATTTCACGGTCAGGATGTCAACAGCAAAAGTCCCAATGTCCAATGTCAGAATACTAATGCTGTGCCTCACAATCTAAGTTAAACTAAATAAAAAGAAGGTCTTCCTAGCAAAGAGGAATGACCCTCTTCCCCTGGACAAAAAGACAGTTCTTGGTTTATCAGTTCCTCAAGTGTTGGAGGAATGACTTAACGGCTGGGGATGTCTCCCTTCCGCAGCCTTACTCAGGCTTCTGCTACAATTTATTAACAGCTGGGGGATGTCTCCCTTACACAGCCTTACTCAGGCTTCTGCTACAATTTATTAACGGCTGGGGATGTCTCCCTTCCACAGCCGTCCTCTGGCTTCTGGTACAGTTTATTAACTGCTGGGGATGTCTCCCTTCCACCGCCTTCCTCTTGCTTCTGCTGCAGTTTATTAACTGCTGGGGATGTCTCCCTTCCACAGCCTTCCTCTGGCTTCTGCTGCAGTTTATTAACGGCTGGGGATGTCTCCCTTCCACAGCCTTCCTCAGGCTTCTCATACAGTTTATTAACGGCTGGGGATGTCTCCCTTCACCAGACTTCCTCTGGCTTCTGGTACAGTTTATTAACGGCTAGGGGATGTCTCCCTTCCACAGACTTCCTCTGGCTTCTGGTACAGTTTATTAACGGCTAGGGGATTTCTCCCTTCACCAGACTTCCTCTGGCTTCTCGTACAGTTTATTAACGGCTAGGGGATGTCTCCCTTCCACAGACTTCCTCTGCCTTCTGGTACAGTTTATTAACGGCTGGGGGATGTCTCCCTTCCGCAGCCTTCCTCAGGCTTCTCGTACAGTTTATTAATGGCTGGGGGATGTCTCCCTTCCACATCCTTCCTCAGGCTTCTGCTACAGTTTGTTAACGGCTGGGGATGTCTCCCTTCCACAGCCTTTCTTAGGCCTGTAACACAGTTCAACAATTGGTGGGGAAATTCACCAATTGGCCCTTCTCGGGCTTCTTCTCTGTCTCTGGGGTCCCCAAACTTGATTGTCAGATCTGGTTCTTTTCCCACCACGCACTATGACACAGAAGAGGAGTTTGGGTGTGTCTCCAAACTGTAGTCGGTCCCTGACTCCAGTTGGCAGCAAGGTTTCCTCCTACCATGCACTGCGACGAAGAAGAGTGCCTTGGAAACTCTTCCAAGCTGTGGCAGGTCCATGACCCTGGCTGGCAGACCTGGTTTCCTCCCAGAAGGCACTGCGATGAGGAAGAGTAGCTTGAATGCTTCTCCAAGCTGTTGTCAGTCCCGGACCCTGGTTGGCAGAATGGTTATCTCCTACAAGTCCTACAAGGACTTCATCCCAAACACAGACTTACTTGCCTGCCAATCTCTGTGTTCTTGTAAAGCAACAGTTCAACACCATGTGGATGACTTCAGGGAAATGCCTTCCTTCACCAGGCCTTTCTTAGGCTTTCAGAACACAGTTCTGCCCACGCTTCCAGGGTGTCTTTAGAACACCACGGGGAATGTCTCCCTTGCTCCCTAATCTTTCTCAGGTTGCAGTCACCTCGCTTTCTCAGTCTGTCGGGTACTGTAGTATGCCGAGCAATCTAGATGCTTGATTCTATATGTGTGTGGGTCCGATACTCGCTCTGCGGGATCTCACCAGTAACCCGCTAAACTTGGATCACTATCCTGCCAAGTGTTATTCATTCATTCTAAATGTCTCCTGACATCAATCAGGATCCCAGACCCAATCATGGGGCTTCTTTTATTTATTTACTTGCTTCCTCAAGCTGTCTCTGCCACTCTATAGGGTCTGTGGAACTTCCCCGTCCATAAGAGTACCTTTGTTAGTTGTCTGTGACAGTCTGGGGTCAGCCCGTATGCCTGCCATCTGCAGTGGGCTTCCCCCTGCTTTCAGCTTTCGTCTCTGAGCGACAGCAGCTCTGCCGTGCCTCCTTCTTCCTTGTCAACATGGGACCTTTTCTCCATGTGTGCTGGCCTTTGGGGAGGCCAGGATCATTTTCCTTGCTGCTTGCCGCACTGTCCCTGCACACCGGACCAGCTTGACAGAGACCTCCTTCTTTCTCAGCTTCCTGGTCTGCCTCTCCCCTTCAAAGAGTGTACTCTGCCTCGCGGCTCCTCCAGGGCCGGCTCGACACTTTGTCAAGTCCTTCCTCGCTTTTAACTGGGCTTTGTCGAATCAGATGTCGAGAACCACTAGAATGGGCAAAGTGGTCCTGGGAGGTAATATCCACTGCGTCTCCTCCTCGTCACAGTACTGATCTGCTTATGATGTTGTGCCTCATGTGAGGAGTCAGCAATGAGAGCCGGGCACAAGGTATTTATATTTTCAAACAAAGACATGTATTAAATAAAAATGGGTTGGGAAATTACCTTTCTAGCCCTATTGTAAAGAGGATTTTCCCTACCTAAAAATCAAAACTAAGGATATATCTGTGTCAGGATGTCAAAAACTGAAAAGCTTTCCTTGTGTCCAAAACGTCCTATCCTGACCCTCACACTATAAACAGAACAACAAAGTGTGCAAGGAAATGTCTTGGACTTGATGTTGGCAAAAGTGTTGAAAATCATAAGTATAGAAATAACTCCAACGAAAATGTTCTCAAAGGTAAAAGACCCTTGGATCCAGAGGGTGGTTCCCTTCCCCTGTATGTTTTATATAGGATGGCAAAAATGTCTCTTTAACTAATAGTTCTTTTGTGTCTTCACTGGAATCACAAAGATCTTGTTTAAGAAAATAAATTCTGTAACAGGTTTTCTGTAGTCTTTTTTTTGCTTGACAGATTGCTTGGCATACTCCCCTGCCAGGAATCTTCATTCAAATTCAACTGCCTGGTGTACTCGCCTGTCAGGACTTATTTTATAGTTCTTTTCAGAATACCTGCTGTACTCCCCTGTCAGCAGTCTTCATTCAAATTCAACTGCCTGGTGTACTCGCCTGCCAGGACTTATTTTATAGTTCTTTTCAGAATACCTGCTGTACTCCCCTGTCAGCAGTCTTCATTCAAATTCAACTGCCTGGTGTACTCGCCTGTCAGGACTTATTTTATGTTTTACAGTTCTGTGACTATACCAAAATAGCATATACCTTGAGATGTTAGGTATATCTATCTATGGTACTATTTGCTCGAACCTCTCCCCCACATTGACACCTCATACATCTGTATTTGTGCTTTGTCGTGTCAGCATTCAAACAGTCTTCTTATTAGGTGTTGAATTTGTACTTTGCCTTGACTACATTCAAACATACTTCTGGCATTTTCTGCGTCAGCAATTTTGTACCATTCAAACATTGGGCGTGCTTGTCGGAATGCCTCAAAGTCCCCAGCTGCTTTGGGCAGACTCATCGGTCTTTTCCAGCATCTCTGATCTTGCTTGTGCCTCAGTGGTGGCTCAGCTTCTTCACCTGCTTTGCACTTTGTGGGGCTCTCGGGTCACCCACCGGCTTTCCTCCTCGGCCCAAATCGAATAGCGCTGCTTCCTTGAGTGGCCTTGCATCCAGGAGCTCCTGCGCAGCTCCCGACATCTCCACTGGGCGTCTGGCCGTGCTCGTGGCTTCATCACACTCACTAAAGGTCTTCCTTGTCTCTCTACTGGATGAAGAATAGTGACGATAATACATGGAGATGTTTGGATAGGAGGGTAGGAGTGAAGATAGTGGGTCTGAAGGGTGGAGGTGTTATGTGAATACTGTGTTCTCCCACAATAGTCGTCACTGGTCCCATACATGGTTTCTCCTCCCATGAGATACACCCGCAGAGTACCACCTCCGGGGGACTATCGGGTAGCAGCCTCACTTCCTTGGCCTCATGGGAAGGGGCTCCCCCCATGGAAGCAGTGACAACATTCTAGGATTTGTCACACTACGTATTTGGGGAAATCCCAAAGCTGCTCTCCCTCAACAAATTATTCATTGGCTATTGAATTCTAAGAATAATATTCTTGCCAATCCTTGGCTTGCCAATGTCAAGAATTTGGCTAATATGATTAATGGTGGTTCTCTTTTCAATTACCCTGTGTTATCAAATACAAGTGAGCTGAAAGTACACCAAACTAGACCCCAGGCCAAACTGGACATGGATTGGGACGAACTGGAATTATGGAATTCTGCTAACCGCCAATATATCTTGCTGTCCTCAAACTCTCCACAAAATTATTTGTTCTGTACTAGCTTTTTAAGTGAGCGCTGTTTGATCACCAAAGCCTGTTCTAACCGACTTCCTTTCAAATCTGTTACGGCATCCTGGGCTCAAGGCGATCTTGAGAGTGCCACATGTGAACTGTGTAATAATGGTGTGGTCGATCTTTTACACCTGTTGTTCTTTTGCCCGAGTTATGACTGCGTACGTAAACCTACCACAGTACCTTTGTTACGGAAATGTACTTTTCATCAGTGTCAGCCTGCAATGCTGTCTATCCTTCTTGCTGATGCTCCCCTGATCGCACGCACGTTATTGACCTATTTGAGGTCAGCATTAGCAACTAGGAAAAAGCACTAAATTAATTGCTAAATGTTTCTTTTATACAAAATGTGTTCTTTTTAGTTTGGAGCTGCCTGATTGGATGTTTTGATGTGAATTGTAATTATTTATACAAAAGATTGTGATTCTAATTATATTCTATAGTTGATTTTACGGTATTTTTTAAGGAAATAAATCATATATGACCAACTCACATAGGATTCAGGGCCATATAGTATCCCCTGGGTGATACTCCATTGGTATATTTTAATAAGACCTTTGATAGAGTGACCCCCTTGAGAACTAATAAACCGTCCAATGGCATTGAATTTGTCTATAGCGTTTTCTCTTTTCTTTTGTGTGATTAAAGGGTGTGTCTATCCCATCACTAATACGTCCAAGATATTTAAAACTTGAAACAAGCCCAATCCTTTGGTTTCGCAAGACCGGTTTTAAGACCTTGCCAACTTAGCCTTCCCAAAGGCCACAATCATCGCTTTGGTATGATTTATTTTTAATTCCTTTTCCTTTGACTCCAACCAACGACTTTAAAGAATGTTCCAAACCAATTGGTGTGCGGTCGAGGCGCACTGAACCCTCTGCATAACTGAGCCACAAAAAGTGTTCCGTGCTAAGTCTGGGCGGTAAAGGACGTGACTTATCGAGTGCATCATTAAACGGTTATATAAAGCAAGAAGAGGGAACCCCGTTTAAAGGGCGCCCATGCAGAAGCCCCTGTTCAAGGGCGCCCAAGCTTTAAGTGAGGAAAATAATGGCTTAAACAATAGCTCTTACTGTGGGCATTGCAATATAAGTGTGGCATGTTCCTGCGAGCACTTAAAGTTCCCTGAGACACCTGTCTACAGTGCAACCCCCCCCCAACAGTAAACATGCATTGCTATGGCCTGAAGGTAAGGGCTGTGGAGGACTAGAATTGCCATGGTAACAGGTCCTTCTTGGGAACTGACAACCCAGTGGGAGTGACTGAATATTTGAGAGAGTAGACTGAGTGCATGAGTGAAATGAAAGGTGAATGAGTTAAAACGTTCGTAAATTGAGGTATTAGTTCACTCTTTAAGGTTATCAAAATGATTTGATTTTATGGTAATTACCAAATCAAATTGAATAACACAAAAGGCCTTTCGAGCACTTGGAGTGGCCATGAAGTGCTCGTTAAAGAAATAAAAGCAAAAGAACACAGATTCAAAATGGCCACCATCCTTTTCAAAGCTCTGCCCTGTGACCGTACGTTCTGAAATACAAACCTTCACTACCAATCAGATCATTACAGGGAACCCACTGACCACTCCAGCCAATCAGGGAGCAGACTCCTGGGACAGGAAGTATAAAGAAGCTCTGTTGCTTCAGCATGGCGAAGTGGACACTGTGACGGCGTGGCGGCGTGGCGGCGTGGCGGCGTGGCGGCGTGGCGGCGTGACGGCGTGACAGCGTGACAGCGTGACAGCGTGATGCCGCGACGCCGCGATGCCACGCAGAGCTGCGCTAGAGGAAGGCCCAGGCGAGCAGGCAGAAGCTGAAGGAGGGAAAAATGAAGGATGAAAAGGAAAGAGAGCTTGTGAAGGAGACGCTGCTGTTAGAGTAGGAAGGAAGCAAGGAGGGAGACAGAGAGAGAGGGGGGAGGAGGAGACATGGGATGAAGCTGGCATTGGAGAAAGGAGAGTAAAGAGAGAGAGGGAGAAAGAGAGAGAAAAGAGAGGGAAGGATAAGGCGATTTGAAACAAGAGGTAGAGAGCGAGTCGGGCAGATTGGGCAGAGTGATAGGTAGGTCGGTATGAAGATAGATGCGAGGCCTTTTTCTGTGTCAATGCCCATGAGCTTTGACCTCCATGGGCCATCCATGCAAAAGATGCCACGTCATCTGCACTGTGGGACCTAATAGCATTGCTCTGCGCTTTATAAATAGAAGGATGGCAGTAAATTGAATCAAGCATTCCTTATGTGACGTCAGGGCATTATGCGCCCTTCCCATCAGTGCCAATCAGGGGGAAATACATTGCTAAATGAATATGCCCAGGGCTGGCATGATTTAATGTTGATGCCCCTTAAAGCCTGAATTCAGAACAATGTGGGCAAGGCAGGGAAACCTATTTAGGAGCAGAATGTTTTGGAAACTCTCATTTGCAGTGTTTCCTGTATTGCCTTCTCCAATCTGTGAATATAAATAAGCAGCAGAGGTCTGGCTCCGGGGAAGGCTTTCGGCGGCATCTGGTTTTCAGACCTTTCCTCCTGATTGGCTGGCATATCGGGGGATATGGGAAGATACAGAGAGCCTGCTCTGAGTCATGCAATAGCAGGATTCATGAGTTCAGATACCAGGAAAGACAGCTGTGTAATTATGCTAAGTACTGCCCACGGGAGGGGTGGGCTGTAACCAGTGTTAACAGCCTGCTCCCGATTTATAGTCCTAGTGGGAACACGATGGGGGGCCTAACGAGCACTTGCATAACAAGCTTTCCATCCTGAGAAGGAACTTTACGTGGCTACAATTTATGTGTTCCCGGCGACTCGATGACCGTTCTGAGCAACTACGATTTTGTATTATTACAGGAGACTTGGTTGACTGTTTGCCCAGTGATTGATGAATGTCCAGGGCTAGCTCGAGTCTCTTTAAAAAGGAAGTACAGTGGCATGATTTGACTATAAAATATAAGCAGTTATGGCATTTGTGGCAAGGTGGCAGGCAACAGTATTTTAACTCACGAGCAAGAGAATATCTACCGGCCGCCTGGTCAAGTCACCTAATTTCTCTCTGAGTGGGCGGCCCTCTCCTCCTCCCTCCTGGCCTCTACCACTCAACTGCTCCTCCTCGGTGATGTCAATATCCATCTAGACTCGCCTTGCTCCTCCTCTTTACTCTTTCGTGACCTCTGTGACTCCCTCTCCCTGTCCATCCTCCCCTCTGGCCCGACTCACTCTGCAGGGTACACACTCGATGTCTTGATCTCCTCTGATCTCCCCCTCTTCATCCCTCTGACCACTCCGCCTGGAGCGATCATTCCCTCCTCTACTCTCATCTCTCCTTCTCTTCCCCCCAGGCCAAGCATACCCCAACATTGCCACCTACCTTCTTGGACATCCGTCCCATGAAGCGTGTGTCAGTTAAGGCTTGAGGCAATGTTGAGATAGGCGAAAGGCAATGGCTAGTTCAGGCTAAATTCGTCTGTTGTCAAGTATCAAAACGGTTCCAAAAACGTCCCAAAGAAAGCACAGAATGTGTAGCCATTATACACCAAGGTGTCACTGGGTGCAAAGTAGGGTAGCATTATTGAAAATGAGATTGCCAGCTAACTGTTTCTAAATATAGCGTCAGGTGCTGGGAAGCTGAAATTGGCAGAAAATCTGGTAGGGCAATATTAGCGTTGTTACAGAGTGATGGCGATGTTTGATCTCAGTATACTTTGCACCCAGTGACACCTTGGTGTATAATCGCTGCACATTCTGTGCTTTCTTTAGGACGTTTTCGGAATCGTTTTGATACTTGACAACAGACGAATTGAGTCTGAATTAGCCATTGCCTTTCGCCTATCTCGACTTCTTCCCTCAAGAAGACACAGGCTTTTTGTGGAACCACGTTAACTACGTTATCAAAACACCATTACGAGGTAATTAACAACCTCTAATACTACCAATGATTGAAAAGTGAGAACTGGAGCATTTAACGCTAACAACATTTTCCATCTCCTTTATTGTACGTAGCCTTCGTGCACGCCAGACAGCCTTTACTCTACGCAAGAAAGTTTGGAACTTAATCTTCAACCCCAAGACGCATTCAACTACCGAAAGGTGAGGTTTTAACCCATCCCATTTCACTATCGCCTCTAAATTAGACGTGACACAATCACACTTTTTTAACACGACCCTTTCTTCTTTCAAAATTTTAGATCCAAAACTGTTACATTTAACATCCTTCAGTGTGATGTCCCTCTGATGGGTTGTTAATAAATTTGCTATTGCTCCAATCCTATGTAAATATATGTATAAATGTAACTAATAATAATGTATAATTGTAACCAATAATATTTCGCCCTTGTTCTGATCTCCTGCTTTTCGACTCTGACTTCAAGGTGATCTGTAACACACCTCCAATATCCATTTCTATAAAAAGGTGAACTGTAACCCTTCCCCGTCTGGCGGGATTTGTACTTGATGTATGTAACATTATTTCTATGTTTAAGTCTAAGCGCCCAGTTACCCCTGGGTGAGGCGCGTTAGGTTAGAAAATAAAGTAAACTAAACTTCACGTTGTCCTGAAGAAAGCTTGAGTCCCTGAAAGTCACGTTTCACATAAAAGACTTTGGGCCTCATTATGACCCAGGCGGTAAGTTACCGCCTGGGTCGTACCTTTACCACCATGGCGTAAACTACGTTTACGCCATGGTGGTTGGCGGACTTACCGCCCCATTCCGAGGTGAGTGGGGCGGTAAGTCCCCATTAACCCATTTACCCTTCCCCATTCCCATTTTTGCCCCATAGGGCATAATGGGAGTGGGGAAGGCATTAATTACGCCACCGTAAATTACGGTGGCGTAATTAACAACAAGGTCCCTTAGCGCCATGGATTTTAACACCTGCGGTGTTAAAACCTCCATGGCGCTAAGGGACCTCGGAATCAGGCGGTAAGGGTCGGCGCTGTTTACGCCGCTGTAAACCCCTTACCGCCTGGGTCCTAATGAGGCCCTTTCTATAGTTAAAATAACTTAGTCCGAGCCAGAAACACTAATGTGTCAAAAGGAAAATTGCGTTTGAAATGTGTTACTACACATTGATCAACTTCCTTTGATTCAGTATCGATGACATGACATATGAATATTTACTTTCATGGTCACTAATAGTGATTTGTTGTGCTTTTGTGTTTATAAACATGATGTTTTTTTTAATTAAACTTTGTTTTATCTGTATGACTACAAGTGTGATCCTCGATAGCTAGTACTAATAAGACTGGTAGTCCATGATGAGGGTGAATTTCTTCCCTATCATGAAGTTGTGGAAGTTTTCACACGCCCACACAGCACCCAGGCTCTCCTACTCTGCCTGTGAATAGGCTGATTCCAGTGGGGCCAGCGCTCTGCTGGCATATGCCACGATGTGTCTCGGGTGAGCGTCAATTCCACTGGTCTCTGCCAAGATGGCTCCTAGCCCCACTGGGCTTGCGTCCACCACAATCTCTGTATGCCAGTCTGGGTCGAAGTAGACGAGTCTCCTGGCTTCCGCCAGTGCATGTTTGATGGTATCAAATGCTGATTGGCACTCATTTGACCAGGTGAATGAGACCTCCTTCTGTAGTAACCACTCTAGCCGCTCTGTGATGGTGTTAAAGTGGGGATATATCTGGCGCAGTAGCCCGCCCTCTCCAAGATCGATCTCACGTCCGATACTTGGCTCGGTTCCTGCAGGTTGAATATGGTGGAAACTTTATCAGGTTCCGGCGTCGTGCCCTCAGCCGAAAAGATATGTCTGAAGAGCTTGAGTTTGGATTTGCTGAAACAGCAATTTTCCAAACTGAGCATCAGTCCTGCCTCTTGAACGGCTGTGCAGGTTGCACGTAGGGCCGTATCATGCTCTTCTTGTGACTTCCGGAACACGAGAATATCATCAATGTAGTTGAGTGTCCTTCTAATCAGTCTGATAACCTGCCTGATGGCTTCATGGAAAATTTCAGCTGCCGACGTAATGCCAAAGTTCAGCCGTTTGTAACGGGAGAGCCTGTCATGGGTGGCAAAGGTGGTAATGCCTCTGGACTCAGGGTGAAGTTCCATTTGGTGGTAACCTTGGTTGAGGTTGAGTTTGGAAAAGAGGACGGCTTTGTTAAGTTGGACAATCATGTCCTCTATTCTTGGCCCGGGATGTCGTTCTCGCTGGATGGCGGTGTTGGCCATTCTCATGACCACGCAGAGCCTTAGGCGATCTCCTTCTTTCGGCACGATGACGAGCGGTGAGACCCATGGGGTTGGCCCCGTGGCAGGTTCAATGATGTTGTCCTTTAGGAGTTGGTTGAGTTCATTTGATACGGCTGTTTGGAGATGAAAGCCGACGCTATGTGGGTGTTGAGGGACAGAGCGGACTGACAGGTCGATGTGTAATTTTGCAGGAGGGCATTTCTTTTTGCCTAGCACTTCGCAGAGGAGTGAGAATTCCTCCAGAATGGTCTCTTTCGTGATGGCGGGTTTTGCTGATGGATTGTTCTCCATGTTGCAGATCCATTTTTTCATTTCAGGCATGGGGGCCGTCGAGAGGATGGTGTCGCCTTCTTGGACATGAATGTCAATCAGACCTAAACATGAGGCCGTCCTGTAGCTCAAAAGGCACCTTCCCTTGGTTGGACTCCGGATCACATGGATGACCGTAGTCGTGACCCGATCTTGATGGATGAGCCGATGCTTGAAAGATCCTTGGAATGTAGCCGGTTGTCAGCGCCCCATTGAAAAATCTTGGAAGTTGTTTGTATTAATGTTGGTCTGTCCTGGGTCTGTTGAAATTCTTTCTCCGCCATGATATTCATGGTGGCCCCTGAATCTATAAGGAAGCAAAACTGTTTTCTGCATATTTCTACTGGTATCCAGGGTGCTTCTCTGGCTTCTCTGTCATCCATAATAAGGTTGACATATTCATCTTGTGAGTACAGGTCATATTGTTCACTCTCATGTTCTTGGCCATAGGGTACCATGGTGTAGTATCCTTGACGTGGTGGTCTATCATATTCGTCACAAATCTGTGGGTTCAGATCTTGCGCCTCAAGCTCTTGAGGTCTGTCATCTGACAACTCTCACATACCTTCTTGACCCTTGTTGGTATGGGCGCATCAGACAAGTCTGGTTCCGCTGTGTCCTTTGGTATGACCTCTACTGTGGCATTGTGGGTGCTCGTGGCATGGGAAACGGCCTGCCTTCCCTGCAGACTGACTGGAAGTGTCCTTCTCTCCCACAGTTTCCACATTTCTGGGTGAGTGCAGGGCATTTACCTGCGTGGGGAAAAACCATCCCACAGCAGTAGCACAGTCATTGCGTCCGTGGGGTCACCGAGTAGCTAGACCCATTGCCTCTGTCTCCCCCTCGTGTGGCATTCGTGTGAATTGCCGCTACTACGTCACCTCTGTCTTGCTTGGGCATGGTGTTGCTGGACATTTCAGTTGCTTGTATGTCTACTCTCTCGAGGATCCTGGCCATTTCGCTGACCTCTTTGATGGTGAGAGGTTTCTTGAGCAGTTGTTTCTTGAGCAGTTGTTTCTTGAGTGTTGGTGAGATACACCCTTCAATCACTCGTAGACGAATTGCCTCATCTAAGGAGAACGCATAGAACTGGCAGTGTGCTCCTTTGATTTGTAGTCGGGTGATGAACTCATCTACAGTTTCATCTACTCTTTGGGTGCATTAGTTAAACATGTATCTTTCATAGTCTCTATTAGGCTCTATGACAAGTCTCTTGTTAAGGGCTGTGAGTAGCGATGTGAAATCATGGTGTTCCGTCACTGGAATGGTTTTAATTAGCGTTTTGACTTAATTGCCAACTGTGTTAAGAAACATGCTGCGTAGTCTTGGGGAGGTTTCTTCTCCTGCTTCTGCGATGAAATTATTGAAGTCCTCGAGCCATTCTACTCACCAGGGCCTTTATCAGCTTGCGGGGTCATAGAGAATGGCAGAGGCATTCGCCATGCGGTGGCAGTCGACTTTGTTGCAGGTGCTGGAGGTGCTGCGGGTTGTCTGCCTTGATTGGGGGGTGAGCTCATGTTGACTGCGGGCTGAGTTGACTAAGTCTCTCACAACTGATGACTGCACTGTGCAACAGGGGTTGCTGGGGTATGGCACAGTCCTTGTCGTGCCTGGCAGCAAGTCACAGGAAGGAGTAAGCTTGTCCTTGTGGTGACATGCTGAATGATGTACATTGAATATCATTATGATCGACAACACACGGGACTGGATTCACCATGTTCCTCAATATTTGGCATTATTACATGGGGTTTGGAATTCTTCCCCGACAATTAATTAATGCATTACACGTTTCTATTGAAACTGTGTGTTACACATTATCCGCGGTACAAAATGAAGACTGCATTATTAGATTTTAAGTGGCACCGCAAATTGAGTTGCGGTTTGTTATGATTAGGCCTGGTTTATTTTACAATATCAGATACCATACAGAATATTTGTGCGGGTCATCTGTTTATTACGATAATGCGATCAACAAGTATACTATTTCAATGTTGCAGCATTTCTTCTGCGGGTCTGTAACGTACGTAATACGTCAGACGTGTTTCCATGCATAAAATGATCGGGCACGTGCGCAGCATTGGATCGTCTGGGTGGCTATTGGCGAAGGAGTTTCCATGTACGCGAGGTAAGCGAGGTTCTTGATTTATCGAACACTTCTCGCGGTTCGCTTAACATGAGGCATTATCTGATGCTTGGATGGGCCGCGCGTTCTATTTTTACCAACCTGTAAATGTGAACGTGCTAATTTGGCAGATTGCCACCTCTGGATATGCCGCTGTTCGGGTGACATTTGTTATGATCTTAGGTGGTGTTTAGAGACCAACTTAATACATCAAGACCTTTGAACCATATGTTTTAACTATTTTAATTATTATTGTGGCTTTAGTGATTAAGAGCGTGGGCGACAGTAATAGGCTATGCGTAGCATACAATTCCACTGGTATATATGTGATTCATCTGGTGAATTTTGATCAGCCCCATCAATGTGGCCATGCTGTTTGGTTCCATCCCAGATTAATTTGGAAACAGCCACACGTGTATTGTGCATTATATATTAATGACGGTGGACTAGTGCTACCAGTGCCATCTCCTTGCTTCTATGAGCTATGTGATTTATGCCATTGTCACCAGCTTGATCTACTTAAGGCTTTTGGTTCACTCAAGTCTTCTTACTCAAATAACCTTCATTAGGGGAGTTGGGGAATGTGGTTTTGCTCGCCCTGTCCATTGGAATTGTCTGGTTCTGCATACTTGGATACCAGTTAGGCACTTTGATTCACAAATATGAATTTGTCATCTGAAATATGAATTTAGGGTTGTTCCCAATTTCATAAGTTCTTGTTTTTCCTCCTCCTCCTCCCTTTTTTTCTTTCGTATGTCCTTATAGACTCATCCAATGTGATCTACATACTGTAGGACTAATATGTCGCTAGATCTGTATTGATGACATTGGGATTGGCCAGTCCGGTTGAGTAAATGGTGTTTATGGTTTCTCCCGGTTTTATATTTATATTTACGTTGAAGTGTTTGTTTCATGACTCTGATTAGAGGATATGTGCCCAGTAGAGTTTCCTTTTAGGCCTTAAACCTTAAATGTATTATGTGTTTATTAATATATTAGGATTGACTACCCTCTGTGGGTTTGTCTATCTATGCTTCCAGAATTGCATATAATTGAACCCAGATACAATTTGATGCTCTTGACAACAAGGTAGCGTATCGTCACGAGGAAGACGGGCATCAACTGGAATGCGGCTAGATGCTTTCACCCCGTCGAAACTACCAATATGATTCTTCTCAAAGTGTTAGGTTGACTTTAGAATATTCTTTAGTCCCCACACTAGGCTAGTCGACGAATGGCATCTCTATTGAATTTTTGCACAATTCTTTTTATTGGAATTAATACTATTGAAGATTTGTGATTGCATGTCTCCTAGACTTTTGTTAGGATATCGCAGACATACGGGTGGACACGGTTTCCCCTCCTTAAGTGATATCCTTCACTCATCTTGGGTCTTCGGTGCCTTGGCCGTTTGCATGTGATGTGGACACTTTAGGTGGTCCTCATTAATGGTGTACAATGTTTTTCAATTGTGATGTACTTTATCTGTAATACTACGTGCCAATATCTGTTATAGGCATATACAATTTGAATATAAATTGTATCAATTTGTGATATAATAATAAAATGACAATATATTTTTAATTTAAAAAATGACATAACATTTTTGGTGTTTTTTGTCCTTCTTGGTCTCGTTCTGGGCTCTTTCCTTCTAATTTTTGTCTGTTTAACACTCATGTATTAGATTTAAATTTGGTTCCGCTTGACATGACCCTTGTTTGATTACTGTTACTGCTTCCCCTCTGTCAGCAACGAAGGGGACCCTCATTTTTTGTTTCAAAAAGTGATGGGGCGGGGGGCAGGGTCTTTTCTGCCAATGTTCTATTAATTTTATTTGTGTCCCCTTTTCTTTGAATTTTTTTTTAGTTTTTTTGAGGAGGTGGTGTGCCTCTGTGGGTTTCCCTTTGGGACCCACATGTGCGCGGAGAGGAGGCTCAATGAAACAGGCTCAGTGGGGGAGAGGCGTCACCCACCTGGTGCTTCCACGTGGCCATGTGGGTATCTGGAACTCCGCGCACTGGCGCGTTGCTGCGTGGCAATGGGACGCTGCGTGTCTCCTTCCGCACCTTCCAGCCCGTGGATGGGGGACAGCTCCGTTCGGCAGCAGGAGGAGGAGGAAGACGGGGCCCGGGATCGAGTCTGCCACTGGACTGGTTGGCGTCGGATGACTAGCCGGGAGTACTGGAGGAAGGCAGGGCCCAGGATCAGGTGCGCTGAAGGACGGGCTGTGAAGCCACTGTGCGTGGGATCGCTTGTGCGTAGGAGGAGGACGCTGGTGCACGAGTAGTAAGCCTCTTCGCCAGTTGTTGGCCGTGGCGGCCCTTGGAAAGAAAAGGACACACACCAGCAGATGGATTCAACGTCTGCTTTATTCAGCAGCATAAATGGAAGTGGGACTTATTGTTATCCCCTCCCTCCTTCTACGTCACAAACCACGTGGCTTTCTCCTCTAGGCCCCGTCTCTGTCTTAAAGAGACAGGGGCTCTGTAACACACACCTCCTCCGATTCCTCCTGCATCTTCACTTCTCCCCACACCTCCTCTGATTCCTCCTGCATTTTCACTTCTCTCCACACCTCCGCCTATTCCTCCTACATCTTCACTTCTCTCCACACCTCCTCCTATTCCTCATACATCTTCACTTCTCTCCACACCGCCTCTGATTCCTCCTACATCTTCACTTCTCTCCACACCTCCTCCGATTGCTCCTGCATCTTCACTTCTGTCCACACCTCCTATTCCATCTGCATCTTCACTTCTCTCCATACCTCCTCCTATTCCTCCTACATCTTCACTTCTCCCCACACCTCCTCTGATTCTTCATGCATCGTCACTTCTCTCCACACCTCCTCCGATTCCTCCTGCATCTTCACTTCTCCCCACACCTCCTATTCCATCTGCATCTTCACTTCTCTCCACACCTCCTCCTATTCCTCCTACATCTTCACTTCTCCCCACACCTCCTCTGATTCCTCCTACATCTTCACTTCTCCCCACACCTCCTCCGATTCCTCCTGCATCTTCACTTCTCTCCACACCTCCGCTGATTCCTCCTGCATCTTCACTTCTCCCCACACCTCCTCTGATTCCTCCTGCATCTTCACTTCTCCCCACACCTCCTCTGATTCCTCCTACATCTTCACTTCTCCCCACACCTCCTCTGATTCCTCCTGCATCTTCACTTCTCTCCACACCGCCGCCTATTCCTCCTGCATCTCCACTTCTCCCCACACCTCCTCTGATTCCTCCTACATCTTCACTTCTCCCCAAACCTCCTCTGATTCCTCCTACATTTTCACTTCTCTCCACACCTCCTCCTATTCCTCCTACATCTTCACTTCTCTCCACACCTCCTCCTATTCCTCCTACATCTTCACTTCTCTCCACACGGCCTCTGATTCCTCCTACATCTTCACTTCTCTCCACACCTCCTCTGATTCCTCCTACATCTTCACTTCTCTCCACACCTCCTCTGATTCCTCCTACATCTTCACTTCTTCCCACACCTCCTCTGATTCTTCCCGCATCTTCACTTCTCTCCCCACCTCCTCCGATTCCTCCTGCATCTTCACTTCTCTCCACACCCCGCCCCCTATTCCTCCTGCATCTTCACTTCTCCCCACACCTCCTCTGATTCCTCCTGCATCTTCACTTCTCTCCACACCTCCTCTGATTCACCCTGCATCTTCACTTCTCTCCACACCTCCTCCTATTCCACCTACATCTTCACTTCTCTCCACACCTCCTCCTATTCCTCCTACATCTTCACTTCTCTCTACACCTCCTCCTATTCCTCCTACATCTTCCCTTCTCGCCACACCTCCTCTGATTCCTCCTACATCTTCACTTCTCTCCACACCTCCTCTGATTCTTCCCGCATCTTCACTTCTCTCCCCACCTCCTCCGATTCCTCCTGCATCTTCACTTTTCTCCACATCTCCTCCTATTCCTCCTGCATCTTCACTTCGCCCCACACCTCCTCTGATTCCTCCTGCATCTTCACTTCTCTCCACACCTCCTATTCCATCTGCATCTTCACTTCTCTCCACACCTCCTCCTATTCCTCCTACATCTTCACTTCTCCCCACACCTCCTCTGATTCTTCCTGCATCTTCACTTCTCTCCACACCTCCTCCGATTCCTCCTGCATCTTCACTTCTCTCCACACCACCTATTCCATCTGCATCTTCACTTCTCTCTACACCTCCTCCTATTCCTCCTACATCTTCACTTCTCCCCACACCTTCTCTGATTCCTCCTACATCTTCACTTCTCCCCACACCTCCTCTGATTCCTCCTGCATCTTCACTTCTCTCCACACCGCCGCCTATTCCTCCTGCATCTCCACTTCTCCCCACACCTCCTCTGATTCCTCCTACATCTTCACTTCTCCCCAAACCTACTCTGATTCCTCCTACATTTTCACTTCTCCCCACACCTCCTCTGATTCCTCCTGCATCTTCACTTCTCTCCACACTGCCTCCTATTCCTCCTGCATCTTCACTTCTCCCCACACCTCCTCTGATTCCTCCTACATCTTCACTTCTCTCCACACCTCCTCCTATTCCTCCTACATCTTCACTTTTCTCCACACCTCCTCCTATTAATCCTACATCTTCACTTCTCTCTACACCTCCTCCTATTCCTCCTACATCTTCCCTTCTCGCCACACCTCCTCTGATTCCTCCTACATCTTCACTTCTCTCCACACCTCCTCTGATTCTTCCCGCATCTTCACTTCTCTCCCCACCTCCTCCGATTCCTCCTGCATCTTCACTTTTCTCCACATCTCCTCCTATTCCTCCTGCATCTTCACTTCGCCCCACACCTCCTCTGATTCCTCCTGCATCTTCACTTCTCTCCACACCTCCTATTCCATCTGCATCTTCACTTCTCTCCACACCTCCTCCTATTCCTCCTACATCTTCACTTCTCCCCACACCTCCTCTGATTCTTCCTGCATCTTCACTTCTCTCCACACCTCCTCCGATTCCTCCTGCATCTTCACTTCTCTCCACACCACCTATTCCATCTGCATCTTCACTTCTCTCCACACCTCCTCCTATTCCTCCTACATCTTCACTTCTTCCCACACCTCCTCTGATTCTTCCCGCATCTTCACTTCTCTCCCCACCTCCTCCGATTCCTCCTGCATCTTCACTTCTCTCCACACCCCGCCTCCTATTCCTCCTGCATCTTCACTTCTCCCCACACCTCCTCTGATTCCTCCTGCATCTTCACTTCTCTCCACACCTCCTCTGATTCACCCTGCATCTTCACTTCTCTCCACACCTCCTCCTATTCCACCTACATCTTCACTTCTCTCCACACCTCCTCCTATTCCTCCTACATCTTCACTTCTCTCTACACCTCCTCCTATTCCTCCTACATCTTCCCTTCTCGCCACACCTCCTCCGATTCCTCCTACATCTTCACTTCTCTCCACACCTCCTCTGATTCTTCCCGCATCTTCACTTCTCTCCCCACCTCCTCCGATTCCTCCTGCATCTTCACTTTTCTCCACATCTCCTCCTATTCCTCCTGCATCTTCACTTCGCCCCACACCTCCTCTGATTCCTCCTGCATCTTCACTTCTCTCCACACCTCCTATTCCATCTGCATCTTCACTTCTCTCCACACCTCCTCCTATTCCTCCTACATCTTCACTTCTCCCCACACCTCCTCTGATTCTTCCTGCATCTTCACTTCTCTCCACACCTCCTCCGATTCCTCCTGCATCTTCACTTCTCTCCACACCACCTATTCCATCTGCATCTTCACTTCTCTCTACACCTCCTCCTATTCCTCCTACATCTTCACTTCTCCCCACACCTCCTCTGATTCCTCCTACATCTTCACTTCTCCCCACACTTCCTCTGATTCCTCCTGCATCTTCACTTCTCTCCACACCGCCGCCTATTCCTCCTGCATCTCCACTTCTCCCCACACCTCCTCTGATTCCTCCTACATCTTCACTTCTCCCCAAACCTACTCTGATTCCTCCTACATTTTCACTTCTCCCCACACCTCCTCTGATTCCTCCTGCATCTTCACTTCTCTCCACACTGCCTCCTATTCCTCCTGCATCTTCACTTCTCCCCACACCTCCTCTGATTCCTCCTACATCTTCACTTCTCTCCACACCTCCTCCTATTCCTCCTACATCTTCACTTTTCTCCACACCGCCTCTGATTCCTCCTACATCTTCACTTCTCTCCACACCTCCTCTGATTCCTCCTACATCTTCACTTCTCTCCACACCTCCTCTGATTCCTCCTACATCTTCACTTCTTCCCACACCCCTTCTGATTCTTCCTGCATCTTTACTTCTCTCCCCACCTCCTCCGATTCCTCCTGCATCTTCACTTCTCTCCACATCTCCTCCTATTCCTCCTGCATCTTCACTTCTCCCCACACCTCCTCTGATTCCTCCTTCATCTTCACTTCTCCCCACACCTCCTCCGATTCCACCTGCATCTTCACTTCTCTCCACACCTCCTATGATTCCTCCTTCATCTTCACTTCTCCCCACACCTCCTCCGATTCCTCCTGCATCTTCACCTCTCCCCACACTTCCTCCTGCATCTTCACTTCTCTCCACACCTCCTCCGATTCCTCCTGCATCTTCACTTCTCCCCACACCTCCTCCGATTCCTCCTGCATCTTCACTTCTCTCCACACCTCCTCTGATTCCTCCTGCATCTTCACTTCTTTCCACACCTCTTCCTATTCCTCCTGCATCTTCACTTCTCTCCACACCTCCTCCGATTCCTCCTGCATCTTCACTTCTCTCCACACTGCCTCCTATTCCTCCTGCATCTTCACTTCTCTCCACACCTCCTCCGATTCCTCCTGCATCTTCACTTCTCCCCACACCTCCTCTGATTCCTCCTGCATCTTCACTTCTCTCCACACCTCCTCCTATTCCTCCTGCATCTTCACTTCTCCCCACACCTCCTCCGATTCCTCCTGCATCTTCACTTCTCCCCACACCTTCTCCGATTCCTCCTGCATCTTCACTTCTCTCCACACCTCCTCTGATTCCTCCTGCATTTTCACTTCTCCCCACACCTCCTCCGATTCCTCCTGCATCTTCACTTCTCCCCTCACCTCCTCCGATTCCTCCTGCATCTTCACTTCTCTCCACACCTCCTCCGATTCCTCCTGCATCTTCACTTCTCCCCATACCTCCTCCGATTCCTCCTGCATCTTCACTTCTCTCCACACCTCCTCCGATTCCTCCTGCATCTTCACTTCTCTCCACACCTCCTCCTATTCCTCCTGCATCTTCACTTCTCTCCACACCTCCTCCGATTCCTCCTGCATCTTCACTTCTCTCCACACTGCCTCCTATTCCTCCTGCATCTTCACTTCTCTCCACACCTCCTCCGATTCCTCCTGCATCTTCACTTCTCCCCACACCTCCTCCGATTCCTCCTGCATCTTCACTTCTCTCCACACCTCCTCCTATTCCTCCTGCATCTTCACTTCTCCCCACACCTCCTCCGATTCCTCCTGCATCTTCACTTCTCCCCACACCTTCTCCGATTCCTCCTGCATCTTCACTTCTCTCCACACCTCCTCCGATTCCTCCTGCATTTTCACTTCTCCCCACACCTCCTCTGATTCCTCCTGCATCTTCACTTCTCCCCACACCTCCTCCGATTCCTCCTGCATCTTCACTTCTCTCCACACCTGCTCCGATTCCTCCTGCATCTTCACTTCTCCCCACACCTGCTCCGATTCCTCCTGCATCTTCACTTCTCCCCACACCTCCTCTGATTCCTCCTGCATCTTCACTTCTCTCCACACCTCCTCTGATTCCTCCTGCATCTTCACTTCTCCCCACACCTCCTCTGATTCCTCCTGCATCTTCACTTCTCCCCACACCTCCTCGGATTTCTCCTGCATCTTCACTTCTCCCCACACCTCCTCTGATTCCTCCTGCATCTTCACTTCTCCCCACACCTCCTCTGATTCCTCCTACATCTTCACTTCTCCCCACACCTCCTCTGATTCCTCCTACATCTTCACTTCTCTCCACACCTCTTATTCCATTTGCATCTTCATTTCTCTCCACACCGCCTCCTACTCCTCCTCTTTGGCTCTCTCTGCACCTCATTTGCCTGCACCTTTCACTCTCTCGGCTCTGTGTGTGTGTGTTTTGACAAGTGTTTGAATGAGTGTAACCACAATTGTTGTGCAACTCAGGGGTTTGTGCGCAGGCGTGTACATGTTGTTCTCAATCATAACAGCCTTTTTTCATATGCTTGGTTCATGCCAGTGAGGAGGTAATTGCATGGGTCCCAAACTATTTATGTGCACAGATGCAGAGTGATCTCCTACCCCAGGCACTTTGGTTGTTTCATGATCCCCAAAAATTGACAAGAAGTCCGTTTTTGATGTGAATTCCGGGCGGCGCTGGAAACGGGAAAGCCCCACCTTCAAAAACACCAAAAAGTAAATTTGGCGCCACTTTGTGATCTGATTTGAAAAACGCCCCCCTGTGATTGGTGCATACTTTTGCCGCCACTGTATATGAAACTATAGCTCCTAGTAAATCACGTTGACGAACACTGCCTGCAAACGTTCCAATTCTGGGAGTAAGTTCCACAGGGAATATTTCAAAGCGTCCAGATTCCTGGGTTTAGTGGTGCAATTTGTCAGCAACTTTAAAGGCAGATCTCTCTCAGGTTATTTTTTGGGTGTTGATGATTCATTTTCTGAAAGGCAAAAGGTCATTTGTCCTGTGCACTTTCTTCATTGACTAAATGCCAGCTGGAAAAAATGTGCTCAGTTCACTGTGGCAGTAAGCCCCGAGACAGCGGGCCAATACCGCCCCAGGTAATGCCCCCGGGGCGCATAGTTACAGGCCTGAGCGTAGCGAGGGCCTTAACGAGGTCCCGGGGGCATTACCGCAGGCGGTATTGGCCGGCTGTCGAGGAGCTTATAGCCATTAGTACCCCGGCCGGTTAGACCACGGTAATAATAGCATTTTTTTCTGTTCCGAAACGAAATGGCTGCTAGGAAAGGAAAAACATAGTCCATTTTCCCTTTCCATGGCGGCCATTGGAGCGGACGCGCTGGGAACAGAAGTGTTCCCAGCACGTTCGCTACCGTGAAAAGAAGAAAAAAAGGTAAGTGGGGTTGGAAGGGTGGGGAGGGGATAGTTTGAAGGGGACGGGGGTGGAGGATAAAAAAAACCTGCCTGAGTCGCCAGCGGGGGAAAAAGCCAGCCTCCAGCCATGGGGAGGGTCAGAGCAGGGATTGCCCCCGTTTCAAGCCTCCTCATTGGCTAAGGGGCTGCCACGCCCCCCACCCGGAATGAACGCAGGCAGTGCACATACATGTGTCCACGGGATTACACTGAGGTATGCCTCGGAAATGAGCCAATCACCTTTCAGTGTAATATTGTGGACGTGAGTGCCGGGTACTAATTTAGGATATGTCCCCTTTATGAACATTAATGCAGCCCCCATCTTTTTTTTTCAAGAACTTGTACCCTCCTGTGAAAGTAACATAACATAAAGTGATTTGCCCACAATCACACAATTTATGTTTCAGTGACGACCATGGGGTTTGAACCCAGGTCTTTGGATTCTCAGGTTGGTAATTTAGCCGCGAGGCCTACCCCCCTTTAAAGAGTCTCAATGTATGTAGATTAAAATGGTCCCTAAGTGAATTATTTATTTAAACGTAGCCTGGGAGGGCGCCCCCACATTTGACAGCCCGCCTCGGAGCGTCGTGTTGCATTAATGTCTCATGGCTGAGTGGATTGCAGGCCCAGCGCAAACTCAGCAGTTCTCTATGGAGGACATTTGTCTTGACAGTGAAAATTGATTGACCTCGTGCATTGTCTGTGTTGGAAATTGGAAAAAAATGTAGGTTAGCCAATGCCACAGGCCTCTGAATACTGTCTGGACACTGGGCCGTGTACACAGCCAAGGAAACTAATGGCGTCCGTTTGGCTCAGCGACAGGGACGCTTCCCAAGAACCGCCCGTGGGAGCGCTTCACTGTGGCTATTATAGGCAAGTGAAGAAAAGGACGATTATGATAGCACATGGCCTAATAGGGCACTAAACCCGGAGCTGGTGAGCTCTACCCAGTGGCCGAGGCAGCTTGTGCTGCCAGGGTGCTGGGGAGGCCGGTAATAGGGCACCAGTGCGAGGCTGGGGGTGCACTAGGCACCAGGGAGAATCCTGGGGGGACGGCTTCCCTCCCTGTCCCTCTCCCCACCCCCTGGCTCCGCCACTGGTTCTACCAGCCAGTAACAGCCTGCCAGCCAAAAGTAACAACCCTGGGTGCTATTACCACCCCAGGGTAACATCACAAGTGGCAAGGGCAAAGGCACGCTGACGTTGTTTACTTTTAAAGCGAGTGAACAGCAATAAACATGGCCGCCTTTCAAAATGGCAGCCGGGACTGCGGACCACATGTGCCGAGTAAGAGGGGCCTGTTTGGAGGGCGGGATGGAGAAGGCCAGGGACACATGCGGGGGGCGGGGTGGGGTGCAAACAGACGGCTGTGCAAAAGGAGTGAAAAACGCGGGATGATGTAGCATTTGTGAAAGCTCATGATGCGAGCAAAGCTAATCAACGAAACTTTTCGTGTTGAGGGGGTGTCTATGCAAAAGAAATGGGATTGCAAGTGCAGTTCTTAAGAGCTCGATCCAGGACATGTTTTACAGCATGCACACACCCTCCATTTGAATACAGTGAATCCCATTGGTGTGAGTCACATAGTGGTTATCCGGTAACCGTGGTGCGGGTGGAGTGCCCGAACCCTTGCACCACATAATGGCAGACTGCCCTTACTAGGCGGTGACAACAAAAACTCCTCCTCGTGTTAGAGCCATTTAGACAACAATATTCTGCCAGTGTCGCAAAGACAGATTTTATTCTGCAAAACTGATCATGTAAAAGTGGATTTTTCAGTATTTAATAAAAAAGCAAGAAATTCGAATAAGAAATGAATTTGGCAAGGTTTTCTTTTCCCAGTCACCCAGACAAGCAGAATCAGGTGTTGTAGAATTTAGTTCAAAAGGATTTATTGTCACACAAATAAACACATATTGATGTGCTATGACCACTGCTCTGCATCCATGAGAATATAACACCATCTGCTGTTGTCCCTTCGTCCCCAGCTTCTGGAAGCATGTTGCTAACGTCCCTCAGAGCTGAAAAAGGCAAGGAAAACAGAACGCACCTACACCTTCTCACCCCAAGGGAAGACTGCAGACCCCCTGCCCCACCATAAGCATGCACATATATTATTGCCTCTTCATTTGTGTTAAAACAACACTCCCAAGAAGATGAGGCGTTACCTCCACCTCCCTCTTCCTCGTCCCAGTATTTACCTTTGAGTATGTTCCGTGCTCACAGGAACTCTTTTTTTTTTCAGACTAATCTCCCCTGGCCCCTTCCCTCCGAGGAGGTAAAACCTCCCGCTCACCCATCATATGGCAGTTCTTTTGTTCATGCCGGAACTACTGGATCCTCTCTGTGCTGGGCATGTGAGGGGTACCACCTATTGGTCCTCGCTCGGTGGCTCCACTGTGGGGCTTAAAGGCTGGCCGGATGTGAGGATGCCCGCCGGGCCTCCTGCGGGATTGTGGTGTCCTGCGGATGTGGTCTGGTGGCCTCAGGTGAGGGGGTGTGTCCGCTGTCTCCGGGCATGGGATCTTCTGTTGTCTGGCCCTGTGGCCAGGGGTTTCTGTGCCACGCCCTGGGACTCTGGTGAGTGTTGGGAATCTGGGGAGGGGGCCGGTGCGGGACTTACGTCCATCCCTTGGATGTCAGTGGGCGCTCCGAGCGCGAGGCAGGAGCCTAATTG
Source organism: Ambystoma mexicanum (assembly GCF_040938575.1). Lineage (NCBI taxonomy): Eukaryota > Metazoa > Chordata > Amphibia > Caudata > Ambystomatidae > Ambystoma > Ambystoma mexicanum. The sequence goes on along the minus strand of NC_090936.1, from coordinate 20,427,707 downwards.
GTATCTATGCATGCCGAGCAGGCCATCCCGCCTGCTGATGTGGCGTTTGGTGTTTGCTCCCCAGGGTATGGATTCTTGCTATGGACCCAACTATCCCTGTTGACATCTGGGTTCCCTGTAGGCCTGTTTCAGGGCGGGGTGTGTCTGGACCTCCCTGTTGCTGGGATTTCGGTTCGTCCTGGCGATGCTTGCTTGGCAACGGGGACGCCGCTCGGAATGTCCTGGATTTTTCTTCATAAAAGTTGTTCGGGACACTGCCAGGGCAGTTAAACAGAGGAAGGGGACTGCGCCTGATCCTGCTGTTTCCAGGAAGAACTTGAAGACTCTTTTCATGGAATTCCTGGCCTGTCGTGCAGCGGGGCTGGTGGGGGGTCACAGTCTGTCTCTGTGTCTTCTTCATCCTGCTCTTCTTCCTCTTCTTCAGATACAGCTGGATCCTCCCTTTCATCTGAAGACGAGGAGGCAATGCTTAATTTGTGGTAGTGTTTGCCGGGGCTCAGCCCAGGCACTTATTTCTGAGCCCCGACACTTATTGTCTCAGACTCAGATTGATTATGAAGTAATGACAGTCAGAGCATCCATCAACCCTAAAGAGCAGGTGCGAGCTGCAGTTTAACCCCAAATGTGTCGACACTGTGGGGAGCAGCTGCGGGTGGTGGCAGCAATGGTGGGGAACTGCCTGCCTGCAGTGTCACAAGCGTGTTAGGAAATATTTGGGCCCTGGCACTTATTTTCTTACAAATTAAGCACTGCAAGGAGGCCACCAGGAAGTACTTGGAACGGGGCGAGGTCCAGCTGGTGCTGGACGAGATTTACCTGTCTATGGGGTTTCAGAATCAGTTGGTGGTGGAGCGTGCTTCTGAACCGTCAATTCGCCAGTATAAACATTCCCACAAGCTGGGCCTCCCTTTGATTTCGGACATTCGGGACAAGGTCCTGTGGAAATGGGCCCGGCTGGAGCAGATCTCCATGCCCCGGTTTATGGCAAAGTTGTATCCCCTCAAGGGAGAGGAAGCCCGACTGTCTGCCACTGTGGAGGTGGGTGACATTCTGACTAGCCTTGTAGTCCGTTCCTCCATGTTAGGGGAAGAAGCAGCTGTCAGGGACCCGGTGGACAGGAAGGTGGATTCTGCCCTCAAGAAATCCTCTGGCTTTGCGGTCGAACACCTATGGGTCCTATGCCTCAGACACCGCGTTGGCTGGCTTTCGGAAACTGCAGCAATCTCTGGATGATGGCACTGACTGTTCCCAGATCCTGTTGGACATGCAGAGTCAGACCAAGTTCATTTCAGACCTTTTTTATGATGTTGTGCGGGGGACGGCGATGCCTCTGCTGGACATTTGCAGGGCTGCCACCCAGACTACTCCAAACATCTTCATTAGGCATTATCTGTCAGAGGGACTCCGATCTACTTCCTTTGGCATGGGGGGGGGGTTGCAGCATCTTTCTGGTTGAGGTGGTGGCAGGGGTCTTGGTCTGCCTGCCTCCTTTCTTCTGTACCTTGAATAAATTGGTGTTTGGTTGGTTTTGTATGGGTCCTGGTGTCTGTCATGTGTAGTGGGTTTGAGCATTCTTCCTGTTTCTGCTTTGGTACAACTAAAAGGTAAGTACTGGGACGAGGAAGAGGGACTTGGAGGTAATGCTCGGACGACTCACTGGTAATCTTCATTACTCCTAGTCCTTCTTTTCCTCGTCTCAGTATGGACTTCCCTTCCCTCCCGCCCATAGGAGGAAGGTGCCCATGTCTTGACTTTGGATTTACTGCAATGTGATGAGTGAGTTGGGGCACCTGGAAGCACTTGTGTATAGGTGGCATACAAATGTCCAATAAATAGATAAAATAATTAAAAGTTATACCCCCTGGGAGGCGAGGGACCAGGGGGGATCAGCTTGAAAAAAAAGAGTTCCTGTGAGCACAGAACGTACATAAAGGTAAGTACTCAGGTGAGGAAGAGTAGGACTAGGAGTAATGAAGATTACCAGTGAATAATCCTGGCATTTCTCTCGGTCAGGCCTCACTGGGGTCAATGAGACCACAGCAACACCCACGTGTTTCCTTGATTATATAGTCTTTTCTTTACTGGCTAAACATGGCAGGAAATACACTTCCTGTTAGAATGTCTTGGCAAGAAACGACTGTAAAAATTTGGTGCCAGCCTTACAGTAAAACAAAGCAGGTCAAAAACAGGGCCAGAGGTCAGGTCACCATACATGTAATCAGTTTAGTAACAGAATAATGGGAAGTTGGGGGCCACTTTTCATCACCAAGAACCTGATTCAGAGGTCCATGTAAAAATAGAAATGTGTTGTTGCAAGCCGGAACAACACATTTCCTAAATGCACCATATTCTGACAGGGAAGGAATGTGGTGCAGGGTCATGAAAGCCTTGGCTTTTCCATGAGCATGATTTACGCTTGACAACAGCCCGTAGCAACCATCAGGAATGCAGGGCAGTCCTAGCAACCATCAGGATTGCAGGGCAGCCACATGGAGGGGATTCTCCTCCCAGCTGCACTGGTTTAGCACGTCAATAAAAGGAGTTAAAATACGACACCTCTGAGGTGCCGTTAAACCCCAAGGCACACTTGTTCTCTTTATAAACATAGCATTACTTAAACTGCAGCACCACTGTTGTAGTTCAATGAACGTTTAAGAAAACCTTCTTGAATTAGAAAAGTGTCAGTCTTCAAAGAAATGCTTGCAATGGCACTGGAGCACATGTTTCCTCCACAACAAAAGATTTTAGCAGCTTTTGCTGCTGGAATGGAAAGTACGATATCTCCCTGCCAATATTTACAGCCACCTCAGAATGGTGGTGCTGGAAACTGGAGGGAGAATGTCATATTTCCACCCACCTCAGAGTGGTGGTGCTGGAAACTGGAACTGGAGGGAGAATGTCGTATTTCCACCCACCTCAGAGTGATGGTGCTGGAAACTGGAGGGAGATGTCGTATTTCCAGCCACCTCAGAATGGTGGTGCTGGAAACTGGAGGGAGAATGTCGTCTTTCCACCCACCTCAGGGTGGTGGTGCTGGAAACTGGAGGGAGAATGTCGTATTTCCACCCACCTCAGAGTGGTGGTGCTGGAAACTGGAGGGAGAATGTCGTCTTTCCACACTCTTTTTATCATGAGCTCAGAATCGGCCCCTGGATGTGCACCAACTGGAACGCGATGCTTTGTGGACATGACCTTCCTGCCTGCACGGCTCAGGGAAGAGATCATTTAATGTGGCTACAGAAGGCTCTTTAAAGGCCTGTCTGAGTCATAAATCATCATCACGTGCTCTGTGATCCATAAGGGTGTTTGAGTCACTGCTGCTCTATGCAATCCCCGGTAGGTCACCCTACTGGTGAGGATTAGCAAGAATCCAGAGCTCAAGCAGACCAGTAGAAACCAGTGCTGAAACCAGATTTTACAGTACCTTCTGCACTGGACGATTACAAAGTTCTGTTCTAATAATCCGGTTAAAACGTCCATTTAAAATGTGCTAAAAATTAACGTTACATCAAAAATTATTTAAACAGTAAAAAAAAAAAAAGACATTTTAAAAGAAGCTAGTAAACATAACAAAATGTATTGTTTTACTTTCTTTAAAACACCACCAAATTTATTGTGGGCTTAAAAAGGCTTGGAAAAAATGTCAGAGTACAATAAGTAATTTGAGCCAGGTCACACATGCCACAATGTCACACAATAACCGCCACTGGACGTTCACCTCCAGTTCACATTCACATAAGCAAAGCATTGTGGGTATTAAAATTAGCCAAAAGGCAAGTCTTTTTCACCAGTAAATTGTCTTTGTCCTACAGGGCAGTGCTATTTTATATACAGGTTAATCAGCCCAAGGCAAACAGTTCTCAGGTGTTTGCTAAAAATGCCCCAATGTTTCAACCTTACTCCTGCCAGACTATACTGCACTGATGGTCCCTAATATGGGTGAAGGCATGTATGTAGTTGTCTGCAGCCTTGAGAACCGCCTCTCTTTGGTTGATTAGGCTATGTACAAAACATACCTCTCACATGCTTTTGTGGGGGTATCACCCTCCCAGTAAACTGCTCTCTCACCCGCCCAGCTCTGTACCCACCCATATATGTTAATAGGCTTTCACCAGCCAAAACCAAAATTGGGTTTTTTCACCCACCAAGGGGCCAAAAACAGTGTGAGCTATGATACCATACCAAAGTCCTGTGGGACAAAAATCATTTTCTGGAGCAAATGGCTTGCATGTGAGATCCTTTGCATACCCACAATGCTTTGCACATGAAGCTCTGAACCGGAGGTGAACTTCCAGCGCTGGTCACTAGGTGGTGATGTGGCATGTGTGACTTGGCTCAAATGACATATTTTACTGTGGCATTTCAGGTGGAAGGGCTTTTTCAAGACTTTTTAGACCCACCACAACTTGTCTGACGTTTTCTGAAAATGTCCCAGTACTCCAACGACAAGCGCCTGCGTGAGTCCTCCCATGCATTCAGTAATTTAGAAGAAGAAGAAGAAGAAGAAGAATGCTGTCACATTTTATTGCGCGGTTGATTCCTAATAAGGTTGTAGTCCAGTACTATTGTTGGGTAGTAGTTGGCCATAGCCTTGGGAATTGTCTGTCTTGGATTGATGAATCTATGTGTAAAATAGCACTGCTCCGTGGAACAAATGTGTGTTTCTAGAGCGAATGGCTTGTTTTTGAGCTAATATGCATACCCATAATGCTCTGCTCAAACGGTTCTGAACTAGAGGTGACCTTCCAGTGCTGGTTTCAGTGTGGCGATGTGGCACGTGTGATCTGGCTCAAATGACCTTTTCTACTTTCACATTTCAGGTGAAAGGTTTTTTCCAAGCCTTTTATATCCCACCATAACTATGTTGGCGTTCACTGACAAAATGCAATGCTCCAACAGCAAGGCTTCAAATTGAACTGCACTGAAGGATCTTAGCAAGGATGAAGCCCAATATGCAGGGGTCGCAGCCTTGAGAAATGTCAGTCTTGGTTTGATTGGGCTATGAATAATATAGAAGTGCTGTGTAAAACTATTATTTTACCTGAAAGCTTGTCTGGGGGCTAATCTGCAGACCCATAATGTTTTTGTCATGTGGATCTGAACTAGAGGTGAACTTCCAGTGATGGTTACCTGGTGGCGTTGTGACATGTATGACGGTAATCTTTATTATGTAGAGTCCTACTCTTCTTCGTCCCAGTATTTACTTTTAAGAGGCTCTGCATCCCTCTGGAAACCTTTTCATGCTTCTCCTTTTGCTGGCCCCGCACCTCATCTGGAGGTATGACATCCTACTTACCTGAGAGGCCTCCGTTTAATGCCGAGCCTAGGAAGGGGCCCTTCATCACTCGGGGGAGGGGAGGGATGTCCGTATTGGGACGAGGAAGAGTAGGACCAAGAGCAAGGATGATTACAGGTAAGTAATCTCACCATTACCTCCACATCCCTCTTTCTCATCCCGTACTTTGTCAAAGCCAATATGAAGGGGAAGGGCCCATGGCCATAAGAACCACCCCTGACACGAGTAGATTGCTCAGCCGCCATAACCCCTTCATTGTGTATTGTAGGCAGTGCAGAAATCACACATCGGGGCGCAGATTGTAGCCCTCACAACCCAAAGGAAGTTGACCTGGGAAAATCGAAGTTCAATCAATAGTGACGGATAAATGTGTTAGCACCAGCCAATGTGGCTGTCCTATAGATATACTGCAGCGACACTCCTTGTGCATTCGCCCACCCTCTCGTTGAACTTCCTTGGATGAGGCCCCTGGGTCATAGGCCATAAGGATTGGAGAATTTATCTACCAATTTATGGTAGCTGTGGAAGCCTTATGCTGAAATCCTCCACTCCCTAAGGTCACCAGTAAGCTATCAGTCTTCCAGGAGTTCTAAGACTGATCTTTTAACACCCAGACAATGCCATGCCTCTTCCTCAGGACAGTGAGGCTCTGGGACGAAGGCCGGAAACACAATCTCCCGAGAAAGGTGAAACTAGGATGGAACTTTAGGGAAAAAAAGCCGGATCACAATTTAGGGCCAGCACTTCCTCGGGGACTTTCAAAAAGGGTGGTTTACAAAATAGGGCCCCAATTACCCCCAACGGCCTGGCTGATGCGACTGCGATCAAGAAGGTGGTGGGATGTTTGAGATGAGTGTCACTCAGTGGTTCAAAGGGAGGTTTCTCGAACTAAGGACAAATCCCAAGCGGGGCCCCCAGATGGAGCCTTAGGTGGAGACACCTCACTGTCATTAAGGAGCTTTCTCACCAAACCTTCACTTCCTGGCAGAGGGGACCAAGGTTCCCTAAGCACCTGAGGAGGGCCAGGAGAACACTGCCAGAACTTTCACTGCCCTTAATGTAAACACTGCAAGATGACAGGGCAGGGGTGCCACATCCCAGTGCCGGCAGATTATTCCTGCCACACCATGCCACGAAATTAGCCCAAGGACGGTTGCATGACCTGACCAAAGAGTAGCTGCCTTCTGGGCCAACTGCACTACTATTACCAGCTAAAGGAAGAGGCCTAGCTCCTGTAGTCTCCTAGTCTCCTAGTCTCAACGACCATGCCACTCGTTGGATTGGAGGGTGCGAGAACGATCCTGTCCCGCTCCTCAGAGGGAAGGGGTACCTGGGAATAACCCATGGGGGTTCCATTAGCACAGGGAACCAGCCTCTCCTGGGCCAGAGGCGAACCACCAATATCGCAGTGGCCAGGTGCTCCCTGATCTTCCTGACCACCTGAGGAACCACAAGGAGGGAAGGCATCTGCAGGCCATCCACCCCTCACGCTCCCTGTGATGCAGCACGCGGTGCAACTTCTGTGCGCCGGCTTGCGCAGGGTCGTTCTCGGCACACAGGCATTGCGGGATAAAAGCGTGCTTTCCATAAATCGGGCCCAAGATCTTTTTTTAACAATATGGGGCCGCGTTACAAGTACCTGTTAAAATGGCTACCATTACCTTTAAGGAAAGATTCAGGTTTTCATTGCAAATGCTAAGTAATTTGATGGCAGTTATCAGTTTGTGGTGGTTTTATTGATGTTTTTATGTCGAACATTAATATTGTGATATTTTATGTTATTTTAAGTTATAAAAGTTTTATACTGAATCACCCACCACAAAATGAATGTGTCATTCACACAATAATTTTATATATTTATTTATAACTTTACCAAAACCTTTTTAATAGTGTTTGCAGGGTATAAACATGGAAATATGATGAAGACTTCCTTGTTGGAATATTGCCTTTTACTGTTACTCTTATTTGCTTGCTTCTAAAAATGTGGGTGTCATTCATCACATAATAAATCCGTCTAAGACATTTTCAACGACCTGTTGGTTTTTGCCTTCATGTGGGAGTCTGATACGATTTAATGTAGCTATCACCCCCACGTTGCAGGGCGTACATGGCTGGTAACAGCCTGCCAGCCCGTGCCTAGTTAGGCCCGAGGGAAGCAAGGGCCTCAGCGAGAACTGTGCGCCGTTAATGGCTGTGTATGACTCCTGACAAGGGGGTGATTGCTATTCACACTCCGGGGTTTGTCAAGGGGTGGGAATAGTTTATTTTGTATTTTTTTTTTACAGGAAATGGGTTCTGTGCTTATTGTACGAGCCCAATCTTCCATGACAAAAGACGAAAAACATGATGGCCACCACCATAGGAAAAGGGACAGAGTCCCTTTTCCATTTCCATGGTGGTCGCGAGCGGGAGGAGCGCCCACACCTGAGCATAAAGCTCTGGCCCAGCAGGTACGCGCATTTGGAGGGGGGTGGGAAAAGGGTGCAGGATGTTTTTGGGGAAGGGTGGGGACACAGGGAGGCAACCGGGAGTTGCCTCTTCACAATCAAGATGGCGCCACTGGGGGAAGGGCCTCGGGTGGCTGGAAAATGCAAGTGTACACAGTGTGTTCTCGCCTGCTTTTCCAGATACCTGATTGGCTGAGCGCCTCTCCCCGGGTACCAATGCTGCTTAACCAAATTCCCTATTTAGTAATTATGGCAGTTACTTTATTTATAATCAATGTAACATTCCACGAAGCAATTCCTTCCTATTTCCTATATTTAAGAATCAGGAACAAAGGTCTGTGACCCAGGGTGTTTCTGGCAGACAAACCCATATCCAGAGCCCCTGTTCTTCACACTAAATTGAAATTTCAGGGGATGAGTTCTACCTAGAATATATATGCTTTTATTTACATCAAATTAAAGAATATTCTCAGTTTTTGAGATTTAAAAAGGACCCCTTTCAGACTTCTTTTAAATGTGAGTTTGGGGAGACACCTGAAATCCCCCAATGAAGTGCTCGCTTGCCAATGCACTTGCTTGCAAACGTAGTTCATTGCGTCACTTGGCTGTGCACTTGATTAAGAAAACAGCGCGCGCAAGCGTTCTAATCCTGCACGCCGTCAAATATAAACAGAGGGAACTTTGGGCTGACAACGGTTACAGCATGTGGTATGTTAAATAAATAGCACTTGTTTTTAAAATGCCACCTAGTTATGAGTTGGGATCATGTGGGACCGTTACTGCATTTGTTCCATAAAATAGATGGCATGGGGAGACGGTTTTAAAAATACCATGAATTTGCTGTTCCCTTTTCTACATCCGCAAAGTACTATAATATCAGTTGCCTGATTGAGGGATATGATGGGTGAGCCCAGGCTCCTGGGGCGTCGCCCCATCACCACAGCCCCATGACTTGATGTGTTACACATGACACGCCTGAGGTTAAGCGCCTCTGAGTCACTTCCCGAAGCTTTTCGCACTTTCTTCTTCACTTCCGGCCACTCAGGCATCCTCCTGGGCCCCTGCTCTGAACTGCTGAATCCAGCGACGTGCCATTGGCTGGGGCAGAGTTCTTCCTTCCCCACGTCTCTGATGCTCAGTGGCATGACTGGCTATGAGGAATGACCCGTCCAACCGGAAATAGTGTACTTCTTGGCCAGATTTAAAATTGTAGGAAGACGAGACACTAAACAAATCAGATGTACTGTGACTCAAATATAACGGGCCTTTCAAAAAAAGCTTTTGGGGGCAGGGGGGAGTTAGAGGTTACAGAATTCCTTTAATTCGTTTAATAAACTAGTACAGCAATTTACAGGCGTTTCATAAACGTCTGTTTGAGAGTTGCAGGCGCTGGATCACCGACACAGCCCTTCCTCCGACCGGACGGCAATACATTAAGACCTTGATTCATGGAATTATTAGTGCAGTAAATAGGGACATGGCGTGCCAAGCCGCGCGTGAAACTCAGTTTGTCGATTCATGGAAACAACTGCACAGGACTTTTTTGTACTTCGCAGGGACTTTGCGCCGGCTTGGCACGTCTCTGTGGACGGCCGAATGCTTTGCACGAGACACCTCACAGAGTGTGGGCGTGGCCTGCGCTTAGACCGGAGGAGGGGACGGAACATGCAAAATGGGGAAGAACAAAGGAAAATATGGGCGTTATGAGGGACGTACTGCTGGCAGTCCATTGCACACCCACAAATATGCATAACCAAGCGTATTCATGGATCTGCCCGTGCAACCTTTCGTCAAGGATATGGACACGCAAAGCACTCGATCTATCCGCCACCCGAAGGCAGGCGTACAGACACTTGCGCATAGGAATCACAGCGCAGAGGTAAGATCGGGTGTCAGATTTAGGGGTGCATGCACGCAGTTGGTTTCAGATCGGACTTGGTGGTGCTCGTAAGCAGTGTATCGGAGTGCAGGAACGGTTTACGGGGGTTCACACGCATGTGTACCGGGAAATAAAGACTTCTACGATATGTGGTTTGCCTATTGAGGGGGTGCTGTGAATAGTTACGGGGACCCCCCCCCGCACCCTCGCCAGGGTGCTGGCATGGTCATGGGGGTTCGCAGGCAGTCTTTCCAGGGTGCTTTGCATTGCGCGTGAGGATTGTGCAAAGGTCTGTTTCCATGGCTGGAATGAATCTGTGTGTGGGGGTTCCGCACGCGATTTGAGCATAGGGTTACTTTGCATTGATAAATCCATGAATACGTATAGCACGCAGGCTTTGTGGGATCTATGCGCCCTTTTCCATGAATCGGGTCCAGAGTGTTATTGGGTATTGTGAGAGTGCTTAGAAGCAGGAGAAGTCTGGCTTGAAGGGATATCAAAGACGGGATGTCTTTTATTATAGCACCGCGTTCACCTCATCCGGGTATCTGGCTGCTTTTAGGAAAACCCTGAAACTATATGAACGGGCAGTCAGATCTAATGAAGAGATGTGTTGTTAGTTTGCGCAAAAATACTTAATGGTCTGAAATGGTTCTGATCTCAGGTGGTAAAGTTTTCCACAGTGTCAAAAGTAATTATTTAAAAGGCTGATGAAAAGATTAATTTGTCAGTTGATATCTCGAAATGTATGTTTTGCATTGTGCTGTTCCATTTCTATGTCTGCCTCTGCGGAAAGATTTCTCTTTAGGCAACGTTACCTCCATAGGTTTCTATGAAACCCCATTCTTTTTGCTTTGTTTTTGAAGCTGTCCTGACATTTTACAGGGAAGTGAAGCCTAGAGTTTCACTTCCCTGACCTTTTGCTCATTTGTTATGGGGAAACTGATCAGTCCTTCAGGCTATCAGTCCTGGGAAAGCTATGTTTCCCTTTAGATTTTTTACCTTTGTACCTGTTTGGGTAACTTTTTAACATTGCACACAGCATTTTACAATGCAGTGCAGTGGGGATACTTTTGTGTCACCCTAGTCTTTTACACTTGGGATTTTTGGTTACATTTTTATGTGCCTAAATGTACCCTGGTGGCAGCGGATACATTTTTAACATGTTTGCATAATTTTTAGTGTGCATATTCACATTTACTGCGTATGGCTATTAAACGTGGATAGTGCCCTAACGTAGCCATAACACAAGATTTTTGCTCAAGCACCTCGAAACATATCTTGTTCTAGATGAGATTACCAATAAAGATCACAGACAAAATAACTGGAAAGAACCAAAGAATATGGCAACGTACTACTTTATTCTTATTTTAATAAAGCAGCGCAAACTGGCAGACATCGGACTGGTGCTTGTACACTCACACACAAACTTGAATACACAGAGGCTTTATACCCCAATATGCGTCATCCATGGCGTCATCCTACATTGCATATGCACCTAGGGTGTACATACGTGTTAGTACTTCATTGGCTGCCTCTTATCTGTAAGGCACGCCTCAAACTACCTCTAAACATATATATAACTGATTACAGCAGACAAAATGGCAGCGGATTGGTGTGTGCAACATTGTATGGTAGGTTGACCCATGGACCCACTGATTGGTGGGCATTCTCAGCCACCGTTGGACTTTCGGCTCAGCTAGCAGCTCGTAAGAGAAACGAAGCCCAGGTGCTTGAGTCACGTCAGATTACTCCCCACGTTCCCAATTACACCATCATCTCTCATCAGTCCGGCCATGACCAAAGGTTTCCATCTGCAGTTGACCTTGTAGCTTGCTCTCTGTTCTGGGACATTCAAGGGAGTATAAGCACACATCTTCATCCAAAGCTTAATGAATAGCCCTTGTTTTCGACTTCTGAATCACGTGTGAAGAGACCACAAAATCGTCAATTTTGACCTTCCATTTACTGCTATTTAATTTAATTATACTGGGTGTTATTGCTCTTATTGACATCTAGACACTTGCTCACTCCATCTTGTATAGACTTAATAAACCTTTAATTGTCCAATACTTGGCTCTTGCCGATGTTTTCTTCTTCTTTAATCCAAGAGAAACATGTCTCACGGTCCGGGCTTATCCGTCTGCCTCCCCTTGTGCCTTGCAATTATTTCTTAAAATAGCATCCTTGATCCCAGACCAACAAAGGCTCCTCTTTGTTTAGCAGACAGAGCTGTTCTCCAGCATTTCCCGATTCTGCAGCCTTGGTCTGTCTCTGAGGTAGCTGTGTTAAATTCGACACAAACCAATGTCCATTTTCCTATCATGGCCGTCCTTGCCGCGTTACATTTTACAGCAAGCCTCTATCTGTCTCATCTACCTTGCATTGCTACGTATTTAGATTTTCTGGTCATCAAGTTCCTTTATCTTCTTTGTATATACGATTGCTTTATTGTTAAGTACATGTTTCTCTTGGCAGCTGAAGGAGTTACAAGGTCTAATACAGAAGATGACAAGAGACTATTTAAAGATACCATATAGACTTTAGATTGAAGAATTAACTCTTTAAGAAGAGACAGGAGAAGAGAGTCATTCTCCTGACTTCTTAAATTTTGGTTAGAATAGTGGTATAATCAGGTTGAATTCGTTTTTGGACAGCAACCTATTTTTTTTTCATTTGGAGGCTTGTAGCTGATTGACAAGCACCTTAATTATTTCCAGATGCAGAGAAAGCCCTGGCAGAAACAGGAAGAAACAAGCATTAGTCTTATTATTACATTATTCATCTAAAAAAAAAACTGAAAACCATGTTGATATCTTTCTTCTGACCACCACAACTCCAACTAGACTAAATAAACCTCCTAAGAATGTGAGGGTGACATCCCGGTAAAAAGTAGACATGGTAGATTGGGCACAGGTGAATCCTGATCTGTCAAGCACTGGTGGGTAGCAAAATTTGAAAATGGCATTAGAATGCAAAAAATACAATATCTAAATGTTATGCAAATTTTCCAATGAGGTGCTGCTGGGCCTACCTATACTTACCTATACTTCAATAGGAACAATAGAGGCTTTTGCGCCTGATTCACAAAGCGTTTTTCAATGGGATCTCCCTATTTGAATCATGTCCTTTGTGTCTATGAGATACTTTTGCGATCGGGCTCTTTTCAAAGAATGTCATGCGCCAGAAGAAAAAACGTTGCTTGTGGTTTTGGAGTTAGAATCAAAACATGAAATTGGCGTTTGCTCTGTCAGCTTTAAACATGCATTTGTCTCCAGCATCTCCAGAAATGGTGCACGCACTAACCTTAACGTTATGTTTGCAGCTGACACACAGACGACTCTTGGGTATCCAGTCATAGCATCGAATGCCATACCATAAAAAAAAAAGCATTGAAAAAAAAGCATCTAATGCAGTTGTTTTTTAAGGTAAAGGGTTTATTTTAATTGTATTGGGTTTTTAAAGTTGGGACCCCCCATTAAATAAATGTTGTTAAATGATAAGGCATTCAATGCTTTGGCATTCGATGCTATGACTATAAACCACGACTCTGCAATGTCTTCCTTGCAGAGATGGCCCTCTCAGAAATCTACCTTGAGCTGCACCTGTGTGTCCGTCCCAGAGCAACTGGAGAACGGGATTCCGTGCCTAGACTCTCTACCTGCCTGGTCACCCCTTGGTACCTAGAAGGTCAAGAACATAGCCTGGCTCCACCCAGGAAGCTTGGCAGAAGGACTCTATCCCTCCACCCCACTCGCCTACCCTGGCCAACCCAGGAAAACATGCAAAAAGGACTATGCCCTTCCCTCTGTCCGTGGGTGGCCTAAGCTGCCAGCTAGAAACACAGACATTGTCCTTGCCTCTTTCCCAGCAAGGCCTTATGCAAGAAGCAAAGAAGTGGACATTGGCCTTGGCTTCTATGCTCAGAACCTACTTCAGACAACAAAAGCAACAGATTTGAGTTGTTTTTTATGAAAATGTTTCCTTTTTTGAATGTTTATGATCATGTTTTTTCACCTTGAAGGTATTCCACGTCCAGGTTAATACGTCAGACTATCATACACCCACTCCCTACCTTGATGTAATTGCGATTTTTTGCAGGTAGTGAATACCCAACTGTATATTATGATTGTATCCGACTAAGGGTGTGAGTGTTTGGCCTCATGGCCATTATGTATTCGAGGACACTATGGCTATACAGGGCATCACACCTTAGATATGCCTCTTGGGAACTATAATAACAGTGCAAAGAGATTCATCTGGTAAATCAACATATATATTCCATGTATTCTATTACCTGATTTGTACTGAGACATACCCTGTCTATCAGGTATCATTAGAAATGTAATATGGGAGATTGTGTTTTTTTGGACGCAGATAAGGGGCCGACCTTGTCGAGCAAGTGTCCCATGCAGCGACTGATCCGGGTTATTAATTTGCGGATTATTACGTAGAGTACTGTTTCCATGAATGTATTTTTTCTGTGTTCCTTGAGCCATTTAGATCAGCATAAGATTATGACGCTCACGTCCTTAGTTTTGGCAATATGATGGAGACAAAGCGTTCACCACACTCACCCTTTCTATACGTTTCAAGCACTGGCTTTACCTTTGGTATGAGTTTTTGCCGTCTGTGGACGCTGACAGTAGTGCAGCATCTGACGATGCGGACTCACATTGAATGAGATTACGGCTCATATTTTTTACCCATACCCGCGCTAAGTGTTTGCTCACCCCTATCAGTTTATTATGCGTATACTAGGCCGCCTGACGTTAAGAGGAGTTGTTAACAAAAGATTGCCGTTCTATAACAGATAAATGAACGATGTTGCACAAGTTAACTTCTAGTTAGTACCCATCTAGATTTGAGTTATATTTTAAAGATTGGTTATTTTCTGTTACCAGTGCATATAAATGAGGGCTCTGATGATGAATAAGCGGATGGTTATGCAAGTTTCTGTATTGATAACGCTGTAGTAACACCATTCCAAGATGGCCACCGCCTTAGTCCGGGATTCCTCTGCAGGAAACCCAATTTGTTTCCAAGGTTACCTTTGACAACAAATATACTCACTGTGAAACGCGCGTCCACGCGGTTTCACTGAGAACTGGGGCGAGTCCACTCGCAGCACCAGGTAAGCCGGAGCTCTTATTGAGATAATAAGTGCTACTACTTGATTTGAGAAGGAGTCTGATAAATCCCGTATTTACTCCAACAGATGTTCTTGGGAATCCGGTTATTTTCATCTGAATGTACGCGATTTCAGTTAGCGAACGCTCAGCCATTTTGCAAGCTTGACTTTTTCTTGAGGGATATAAGGTCAGTGCGATTTTATAGTCTTTTCACTTATTTCCAACTTCTAATTGAGGATTGAGTTACATCTCTCTACCTTTTGTTTTTCTTTTTTTTTGTTTTTCGGAAATGCAACGGCTATTGCTCCAATCCCAAAATACTTCATATTTGTATGTATGTTTTCTATACTATCACGAATTGTGCACCTGTGGGTCACATGGTGGCACATCTGATTTTGTACACATACCGATTGATTTGAACGTTATGAAATGCCTATTGAACTGGTGATTGAATTAATGTGGTTGGCATAATCTGTGCGCATCCTGGACTGTTTAAATATGGATCTTTTTTCCTTTTTTTATTTTTGGTTATATTTTTGTGCGGTTGTGAATTGTTTCATTTATTCATTGTTTTGAATAACTACTGATGTTATATAGGCCCTGATGAAGGATCTCATTCCGAAATGCATTGGCCTTCCCACTAAGCATCTGCATAGCATTTACGTACTAAGTGCGAAAAAATTTAAATAAAATTCAACTATATGAAAGACAAACAGTTCACTCGAGCATATTTTGTGTCAATAAGACATAATCCATCATCTACCTAAAGAAACCACTTTTAAGTGGGGATAGGAGTGCAGCCCGCACCGCTGGCCAGACGGCCAAGGTCTTTGAATATTGTTTAACAAAAGCAACAGCGACTTTCTATAACCTCATTGGCGAGCCAGAAAAGCCACTGAAAGCAAGCCTCAACTATAGACTCCAACTAGATAAAATAAACCCTCTAAGAATGAGAGGGTGACTGCCTGGTAAAAGGGCTTGTTTGAGCACAGTTGAGTGGATCCTGATCCTCTGCCAAACACCCGTGGCAAGCATGTTTCAATGGGATTTCCCTATTTGAATGTATTTATTTATTTTATTTTATTGTCCTTTGTGTCCCCCATCTCTTCACCATCGTCCGGCCGCCTTCCATGCTGATCGCTTGCACGTCTCTATGAAAGGCCATGTAAATGAAAGAAAGGCTTTGCTTGGTGCTGTGCTTTCTATTTCCAGGGCAGCCATCTTCTTTATTTTTTTTCCCACTTCACGTTTCGGGCGCTTGCCGTGGCCCATGTCGTCTGCCTTTGAATCAGTCCTGAGCACCTCCAGGGTTTGCCCTTGGTTGTTAATAGCAAGAATCCCTGCTTAAACCTTTAGCCCAGGCCTCCGGCAGTTACCACCCAGCGCAGCCATTAGAGACAGGTATCACTGCTTAGAGCTATTCCCCGACCATACACGCTGTGGAATCCCCAAACTCTGTTTGAAAGTCTACTTGGGTTGCAGTCACTGCAATGTGCTCTGATAAGCTCCAGGGTGAATGCTGTAGGGGACTGAGGGATGGAGTCTGGGCCTTTCAGCGTTTGCAGTTGAAATGGGCCCCCAAGCAGCTGCCCCCATGCTGGCAGTCTTATGACACAGAAACCTACTGATAATCTGCAGCTTTTAACTGCTTTGCTGCATTATTTTGACTTCATTATTGATTTAAGCATTCCACAGGTGCCTTGGACTATTTTTCCAATATGTAAGGCCAGGGGTGCCCCCCAAACATCACAAAGAAATGGTCCCCCACCAGCCCTGACACATCTTCAACCAGCCCTGCTCCCACTTCCCTTCCAATTCCTTGAGCCCAGCTAGGACCCGGAATAGCTATTTCACCTTCCCTTTGGCCAGTAGTCATACCTTTTGCCTTTCAGAGGCTGTTTACTTTCATAATGCCGGAAGAATGGGCTCTAGAATAGAACACTCCTGTGCTGAGCTCTATTTGTTTTGTGGTTGTCACTAATTCCGTGCAAGGTCACAGGTGTGGAAAGGTGAACCCAACACCTTTCATAATGAGAAAGTAGAAATTCCTGGTTACCTTGCTGCGATTTGTTTTCATAGAGTATTGTGATTACAAGAATTTACACGCAGCATTCCATTCGGCTCCTAGGATCAAGAGGTGCTCGCGCAGGCAACAGACTTGAAATTTGAGCAGTTATTGAACTCCAACCATACAGCCCTACCTATCATTCCACATTCCAAGATCCAGATTATTTTTCTTGCATTGAGAAGTTTAGTTTATTTTGGTTTAGTTTATTTATTTGTATAGCACATCCGGGCCCATGGGCATCTGGGTGCATAATGTAATTGAAATGGTTACATACATTACAAAAAACAGTTCTTAGTGGTACATGCGTGCAAAAGCAATGCAAATTTGCATGTAGGTATATACCATTATATAGTTACGAATTTACAGAAATGCAATAAACATAAAATATATACAGTAGTAGAGTTGCATATTTTCCAACAAGGGCATGCATATGTTATTGGAGTATGACTTGCAGCAGGGGAGTTACGTGTGATCAGCAGCTAAATCCTTGTCAGAGAGCCAATTCTTGACTTTGTGCTTGAAGGAATAGAAGGAGGGCATAGCTCTTAGAGCGGTAGGCAAGGTGTTCCATAATTTGATAATTTGGCTGCCAAGACTGGGAAGCTGGCCCCACCTGCTTTTTGAAATTTAAATCTAGGTATGCGCAGCGAGTGGGTTTGGGTGGATCTCAGAGGTCGTGTAGAAGTGGGAACCAGGAAGCGGTTTGATAGGTATTCAGGTGGCACTTATTGTTAAGACGGATTTCTGAACTCTGTCCTGGCGGCGCAGAAGTTCAGAAGGCCAACCTAATTACTTGGAACAGGGTAACCTCTGGACAAGCCAGACCAATCAGGGTAGCGATCGCGGCGGCCTAGACTAGGTCTCAAGAGGGGTGAGGGTGACTGAAAGCCAGCAATGAGCACACAAAGCAAGGACACTTACAAACTACTCCAAACAGGTGTTATATTAAAAATATATACACATTTATTCCAAGGCCTTTAAAACAATGACCGTAGCGAGTACTGTTATTGACCCCGATATCCCCTTGCGGGTCCCGTCCATAATGCCTGGTAAAACCAGGCATTAAGGGAAGGACCCACAAAGGGACCTCGGAATAGGGCGCAAAGTGATTACCGGCACCGTTGTCATTACCGGTGCCCGGTATCCCTTTGGGCCCACCTTGTAATGAGGGCCAATGGCTGATCCTTAGAATGCGGCGCATTGACCAGAGGCAGGGCATAAAGCTACTAAAGTTTACAGTAATGGGCCAAGAGGTGAGGTCTGGTACTCAAGATAGAGCAATCATGCAGTAATTCCAGACATGCTAACCAATGGCTAAGCAGGACAATTATGGAGTAAACCGGTGCCAGTACAAAGTCAGGTGCTGAGCAGGGTTTAGTGCAATGCATATCATCCAGTAGACTAAACAAGACTAGGCAGTACAGTGAATGCAGTGGTACAGTGAACCTTGCTGTGATGTTGCAGAACTACAATACACAGTACATGTGTCATAACGTATTAGATAAGAAAAGCAGGGCATCGACAGTACATTAGGTGTGAGGTCATCAAAGCACAGAGATTGTCTAGAAACAACAGGTCGTAGGGCTACTACCATATAAAATGCAGGGGACAGGGCATCGCATATATGTTAATCACATCTAGCCCAGTCTTAATTGGGACAAGCATGTGAGTATCGTACAAATGTCTTTACTGCATCTAAGACGGTGCTGTTTTCATAGTACAGCAAATAATGTACGTACGTCTGGACTAGTCATTAGTAAGAGCGCTCTAACCCTCGAGGGGTAATGTTCCAGAGCAGCGGTGGAAGAGGTGATTCTAAGTGTTTCTAGTATCTGGCAAGCCGTGGAATAATACAGGGCTAGATTAGGATGTGGGAAACAGCAGCGGGTGGCTCGAGAGACGGCAAGATAGATCAGGGCGGTGGAAAATCAGAAGTACCTTAATCTGTCAAGTCAGTGGCTCTCAACGGTGAACAGACGGCAAACAGGAAGTTGGCCTTTTTCCTTAGGCCTTCTTCCACGAGGCCGGCTTCCGCCTACCGGAGGCGGTGAAACAATAAAAGCAACGCGGTTGCTTAGAAACCGAGGGGAGCCTTAGGGTACAAACCTTCGGGTTCAAAACACGTGTCGGCTGACCACTTTCTAGACTATTTGTCTACCTTTTGCATATTAAAAAACGACCTCAGACACTGCATCTAGCGTGTACCTTTTCGTAATCACAACACTCTATGAAAACAAATCGCAGCAAGTTAACCAGGAATTTCTACTTTCATAATGCTATGCCAATCTCTGGAGAGGTGGGCCATCTAAAAGCTGAGACCAGAAGTGAAGACTTTGGCTTCATGAAACTTAGTTCATTGATATTGCATGGATAGGCTTTTGTGCTCTGCATGTTTGATGCTGCTGCCGCTCCTTAACGAGTGCTATTTGCAGGCGACACATTGAAAGAGGCCTTCTGCCTCAAAGTAGGAGGGCTTCAGCCCTCCCTTGTCAGGGTCTGGCGCTGCCCATGCAGCCAAGTAGAGTCAACAATGCCTAGCATTTTGGGAGGGGGCTAGAAACCGATCTGCTCAAAGGTGTCAAGGAGTTCCCCCCTTCTCATCTGAGTTCGATCTTTGCTGGATTTCTTGATCGATGCCTTCTTGCGGACAGATCAAGTCTTGAATAAGGCTGCACAAGTCTCTTCCGACTCCAGCGTGCGTTCAAAGTTCCGGGATGCAAGGATCCAGGAATCTGGGAAGTGTACAGAGTGCGCTACTAGCACACGAGTCCAGGAATCAACAAAGGAAGGAAAGGGACTAGGAATGGGGTAGGCTGGAAGAAGCAAGGAAAACAATACCGCAAGCTACGGCGCACACGTCTGGTCGCTACTTTGCAATAGCATTGAGCCGCGGGAGGCGTGGTCTATAAATAGAACACGCTACGTCCAAGGTGTAGAGCGAGGAAGGTGTTTCACAGTGGACGGCCATGTTGGAAGTACAAGGGAGTGTAAGCCCCGTTGAGACAAGGACCAGGAAGTCCAAAAGGGGCGTGTTCTGTAGTTCATGACAAAAGGTGTTGCACCCTGCGTGTCTTTCACTGAAGTACTGTTAAAAATAAACATTGGCAAAGCCGACAGTTTTGGCTTGTGCATAAGTATTAGGCATTTGTCAGGCACTGCTATTGGATGCTCCGGTACTCAAACCAGTTTGCACCTGCTACCATCAACGGCCAGTTAGTACAAATACAGCAGTGCCTTTCCCATGCCTACATGAATGCCCAAACTGTCACCATTGCCAATGCTACTACTTGGCTAAATTGGCTCACATTAAATTTAGGCCAATCGAGCCAGTAATAACACTTATGGTGCACAGTCAGCTTGCACATACTTTCCATGGCATGGCATTGTTACTGGCTGGGAGTCTGTACATGGTAATAATGGCATATATTGGTGCAGCCTGCATGGACATACATGGGAACAACCAGCATGAATATATATTTATATTAGCATATGTTATGTGCAAAGGCGGCTTGAAATGTATTGGAAAATGTTCCTGTGCACGGTGTCACTTGCAACTATTGCAAACGTGTGCTTCCATACAAAACCTATGGCAAACGGTATGGATTTCTACCCAATTTTACAAAGAAAGTGCTGTAAAATGCATAACTGTTTCAGAAATGTTCTTGGGAGTGAGAAACCCCCTCAATCACCCCTTGTTTGGTTTGGGCACCCTCACTGTGCTTTCGATCCTGAATAATTGGCACAAACATTTAAGCCTCTTCAGTTCAGAAATTCACCAGCCTCCACTGCACGTCATCCATCTGTCACTTTGTAGGATGTGTGTTTAATGTGCACACTGGGGCAGGGTACTCCTTAATGCTGGCATCACGCACCACATGCCGTCATGCCATCCTATATATATTACTGCATATGATACAGAAGTCTGCGATAAACCTTTCTTCAGTACAGAAAACTAACTTTGCTGTAGTTGATTGGCAGTTGTAGTAATAAACCATATTTGAGTTCCTCCACACAAACTCAAGGGGAGAGTTCTTGAGTCCTGTTGGCGGAGGGGCCGCCGTTGACCTAGTGCAGAAAATCGTGAGGGGGCTTCACCAAATGTTTTGCCCACGGGCCTCATCATATCTTGTGAGAGCCCTGAACAGAGGAAGTGGTTTCCCGGCAACAGGGCCCGTGAAATCTCTCAGACGGGAACACCCCCTTTGCTGGCAGGAGTTCTTCCGGGTTGGCGACTTCCGTTTGGTTCATTGGCCATGTGTCAGTTATGTGCTTAGACAGTGACACCAATGTACGTATCCGTCAGCAGGGCACTGCACAATGGGGGCGACGCTGAATAAGGCATGACAGTTACTCCCGGTGCCCCAGTGTTGCCAAGATTAGGGTGTCGAACAAATCACCCACAGGAAGTTCCCAGAAATATTTCACTTTCTTATTACTGTCTAACTATGCATACAGTCTTGCACGTGTGCTTCACACTGTATGAGTTGGTTGATAACGGTTTAATAATATTTATCTTTTAAACAATGCCCACCAGAAAGTAAATTGTATCTTGGCAGGTAATAACTGGTGTTATAATTACCCGGCTGAACGGTACCCAATTTATTGGCCTCGGAAGGATGAAGAGCTGAGTCAGTCTGGCTGGGATTTGAACCTGTAATTACCAACACTTAACCCCCTCTCCTCTCGTCCCTGTTTTATATGTGCTATTGTGCACCTCCTTAATGGCAGTTGCTCTCAACTTCCTGTAGGCTCCCTCACTGTGAGGGTTTATAAGGCATGCGTGACGGAGTGGGGTACACTTGTTAACTGTGGGTTCAGTCGTGCCTACTGGTCTGCTAGGCAGGTAAAGAGTAAGCAGTCTTTGTCTGGTTTTAGCAACTTGGGCTGCACCAATAAGACCATGGTGGACTGGGTGGCTTTTCTGAGGGTCGTCCAAGGGTCAGCTGTTGAGTGATGTTGTTATTTGATGGCATCAGCGCGTGGAACATTGCTGTTTGAGTCTAGGGTGAGTGAGAGCGCTTTTGTGGCAACTCGACGTATGAGTGACTGGCGGGAAATCCCTGACTATTCTCCGAACACAGTGGACTGCAGTAAATCAACTTTGTGCAAATCGTCCCCTGTGCTTTCTGCTTGAGTGAGAGTGGACACTCACGAGGCTAGAAGGGTATTTAGTGGATAGCCAAGGCTTTACATATTTGCACAAGGTGGCTGTCAAAGTGGGAGAAAGATCAGAGTACAAAATATCAACTATTCCATGCATAAAGCATGCCATACCACCCAAGAGTTCTAGAGTTCATGGTCCTTGGTGTGATATCGGGCATAGAATTAAACTAACTCTATGGTGCTTGCGTTTGTACATTCATTGTTTGACCACTGTATGTCCGGATAAGCTGTAGTTTGCCCAGTGCAGTGGATGCTTGTCCAAGAAAGAACTGTAGATGTTCAAGCATGTGAATGTTCTTGGAAAGTGATAGGACGACGTCACTGTTATATCCGCCACATGTCGCGCATGCGCATAGACGTGAGGCGCAATGTGAATAAAGGGCCCGCCCTGCCGGACGGCAGGTAATTCGGGGCATGAGCGAATACTGGTGTGACGTGTCCTCAGTAGCTCCCGTTGGGCCTACGATGCGGTTCCCCATTGCTTCCTCCCTCCGCCAACAGCAACAGCCGGAGAGATCTAACAGTCACCTGGACAGACGGTAATCTGTCGCTTGTTTCTCCTGTGTATGCCGCTTCTACTCTCTTCAGTTCCCATCTCTCACCCTGGGGGGGGTGGGGGGGGGGGGGTTTCCTTGATTCCCCTGCATTGATCTGTCAGATAGACCAGCTCAGCCTCCAGCAGATAGGAGTGGCCTCCTGGGTCTCAGCTGCTGTCATGGATTTTGCAGGCTTGACCCTCTTCCATGAAACCCCTTCGCTAGCGCTGGCCTTTCCGTCTTGCTTACCAGCATAGTTTAGTTCCCATCACAAAATGTAGAGCAACTCCCTAAGAGAAGGTTGCCCATACACGGGTTATAAGCACTGGCATCTTCCACTGACCCTTGGCTTTGATGAAAGTTTAAGGGATTGGATCGATGGCACGCACTACATCACCAGTAAGGAGCGTAATAGACTAGATATTGACCCTACGAGATGGCTGTATTGGGCATTGCATGTGTACAGACCCATCATTAGTTGGAGATGTTGGTATTTCAGTCAAGGCTCCTACAGTCTGACCTGGCCTTCCCTAAACCAGTTGCTAGCACCTACGAGTCAAAGAGTAAATTGTTGGTATCTGTGTCTGCTTCTTACATCTAAATGTTGTATCTTGGCCCCTAGCATTTCTGATAGATAGAAGAGGTTTTTGGCCAGTATCCTAGAGTCAGTACCTCGGTCAAGCTTTTTCTAAATTCTTGGATTCTTTTGGCTTTCCTGTGGCATCTCTCTCTACCAGTCCATTGTATTAAGAGGTGTACGCTGCGGGAATAGCAACGCGTTGACTTTTTAGTCTCTTGTCTTTTCTGATGGGTGTGATCACATGTTCGAGACAGGTTCCCGCCAGGTGGCCAGTGGTACTTTTGAGCCCCACTTGATCTGGCTAGTCTTTGCCAGATACAGAACATCTTTAATACCATCCCGATGATTTTGCAGCCACGTCTAGGGCGTTGGGCTGATATGCGCCTCCCGGCCATTGGTTAGAATAGTCTCTTACAGTTTATTAGCAACTAGTGTGGAAGCCCATGCATGGGCTACAGTGCAGGTTTACATTGCCACAGTAGGACCACTATACGTCCTAAGCCAACAGCTCCCTCTAGCGGTGACAACAGAAGAAGCTACGCAAATTGACATTGTCTCTAAATATCCTAAGGCAACAGCTCCCTGTAGCGGTGACAACAGGCGAAGCTACGCCAATTGACATTGTCTCTATATATCCAAAGGCAACAGCTCCCTGTAGCAGTGACAACAGGCGAAGCTACGCAAATTGACAGTGTCTCTTTATATCCTAAGGCAACAGCTCCCTCTAGTGGTGACATCAGGCAAAGCTACGCCAATTGGTATTGTCTCTATATATTCTAAGGCAACAGCTCCCTCTAGCTGTGACAATAGGCATAGCTACTGCATCGGATAAACATACACCTGGCCTTTTATTATACTGTTGATGCTTCCTACTTTGAAAGCGTATCTATGCTCTTTAGTCAACCCTGAGAAATAGTGCATCTTCATTATACATTTCAAATGAGTTTGCACAGGCCGGACGCCTCGGATCAGCAGCAGAAACAAAATTGGACTTTATGTTCTGCGCACTCGTCAACTTCGTCGTACCGTGACTCATGGCACTTAGCATCGTTTTCTACGCAGTAATGTTCCTATGGCTCCAAATAGTCCTTCTCCACTCTGGAACTGAAGATGTTATTGCAGCCGCGTGACTAAACAACATCTTTCAACAGGAACATCTCTCTGTCCCCAATGAATTTACTATTGATTTTGAGGCACAAGTTTGCCCTTAGAATAGAAACAAAAACAAATATAACCTCAACAACAGACGACAACATTGAACAAAGGTCACAAAGACAGATGAGTCGCTGGGGCTTTATGTGACAAACTAAACACTGATGTGGGAAGAAAGTTTTATGTGAAACTAAACAAAAGCCTTTTTTCATTTATGTAAATGGCTGTCAGACATTTGCACGGATGTTCATTGTTTTTCTTTCAGTTCTTGTGTGTTGTATTAGTTTTTCAGTTTTTTCTAAGTGCCCTGATTCCTCCAGGCTTATTTATTTGGCGCTATACAAATAATAAAAAAATAAATAAATAAAGGCTTTGATATGTCAATGCCTATTGTAGGATATGGACAAACCATGGAGACCTCGGAACTGCTCTGTGTGCCTTAGGTAGGGTTTGACGGCTCCATATTACCCGCCATCTTGTTTTACATTTCATCATTGATTAAGATACTGTTTCTTTTCATTATTTACCCACAGGCGTATAACCTTTGTACTAAACATATTTTGCCAGTGGGAGCTATAACAGAAACGGACAGCTCCCAGGCCCTTTATAATGGGACAGATGATCACAGAAAATCACAAGAAGTGCCTTTTGGGTTACAAGTTCCTCTCTAGCACCCAATGTTCTGACAGTTTTTCTGAAGTCCAACTAAGGGCTTAGTAAAACCATTCAGCTGAGGCAGTACAAGACTCCACTCTTAGCATAAGGCTGTACCACCTGAGTTCATGGTAGCTTAGACAGAGCAGCCAGGCTTATTTTAGGAGGGAGAAAGGGCTGTAGAATCAGTACAATGCAATTGTAAAACAAATGGTCCAACGAAATCCTGAAACACTATGTATTGTAAAAAAATAAATGGTGTATTTAAATACAAGTAGGCCCAGATAAATATTGGGGTAAATAAGAACTATCACAGATCATAAAAACACATTATGGAAAAACACAACACTATGTTTGAAGGTACACAGACCAAAGCATATAACCTTATTTAGAACAATTAACAGGAATTCTAGGGAAGTCAAAACCAATAGGTACTTTTATATTACTTTCAGTTATACCAGGGTAGTAGACCCTATCAATTGTGCCCTGACGCGCAGAAAAAAATCACATAGTAAAATTCACTGGACAATATACTTTGCTGATCCAGTGAAACACAGATACTAGGAACAGTAGTGACTAGTCTAGGGTTTTCTGCATATTTTAGTGGTTTTCCTCTCTTCTTTACGTTGTCAGAGATCATCAAAGAACATGGCCGGCGGTGGTGAGGGAGGTGGATGATAACCAGGGACAATACGAGACTGACGAGAACAATGAGGGGCAGGGGAAAGGAAAGAGGGTGATGAACGGACAGGGCAAGTGCAGTAGGCAATTAGGTGGAGGAAAGAGGTGATACTGGAGAAGAGTTAGTTGAATAGAACGACAGGGGCAGTAGAGGATATGGGGTAGAAAAATCAGAGGAAGGGTAGGTGACGGAGAAGCAGGTAGGTTCCACGGAGAGCAAATCTCCATGAGCTTTAGTGTCCAATTAGAAGTAATGAGGATGGGTGCATTGTTGATCTTAACACTGAAGAAGTAACTCTGCTATTTCTTGCAACTGAAGCCCTTTCGGCCCAAGTCGGAATATATTGCGGACAGTGGAACATTTGCAGGATAATGTATCGAGTTAATTGAAAGTAATGATCATTTTTTGTCATTGACTCGCGGGTCATCTCCAATCTTGAAAAATAAGACAAGCATGATATGCTTTGATGATTCCTTGTAGGATTTCATGAGACGTTTGCATGGCATTCTGTGTAAACTGCCGTTGAAACCTACACCGCCAGGGCTATTTCAGTGCACTTTCAGTGCAGATTCAGTCCATTCTGCATTCTGTAACTCAGGTGCGGCTCCATGCCTAGTCACCAACCAGCCTTCACCAACCCATACTTTGAAAATCTGCTCATGAGCTAGGCACAGTGTGGGCTCTCTCTCTTTGACAGGCTGCCAAAATCCAGTGCCAAATCTTAACTCTTTCAGGGTGCCTCCCTCATCCTAGTCTGTAATCCTTGTCCTTTGTCCTAGTCTCTTGTCCTAGTTCCCCGTCCCAGTTTCTCATCGTAGTCCTACTCTCTCGTTCATGTGCTAGTCCCTTATCCCTGACTTAGTCCCTCATCCTATTACTTCAATGCTGTTCTTGTCCCCCATCCTCATCCTAGTCTCCCATCCTAGTTTGTTGCCCTAGTTCCTCATACGAGTCCATCAACCACCCAAGTATCTCATGTTAGTCCTCAACCCCTTGTCCTAGTCTCTCAACGACAACCTAGTCTTTCACATTAGTCTCCCATCATAGTGCTTCATCCAGGTCCCTCATCGTAGTCCTAATCTGCTGTTCTAGTCTTATTCTCTCATCCCACTCATAGCCTGTCGTCCGAGTCTCTCATCTTAGTTTCCCATCCTCGTCCCTCGTCCTAGTCCCTTGTCCTAGTCCTAATCTGCTGTTCTAATCTTATTTTCTCATCCCACTCATAGTCTGTCGTCCTAGTCTCTCATCTTAGTTTCCCATACTTGTCCCTTGTCCCAGTCCTAATCTGTTGTTCTAGTCTTATTCCCTCATCCCACTCATAGCCTGTCATCCGAGTCTCTCATCTTAGTTTCCCATCCTCGTCCCTCGTCCTAGTCCCTCGACCTAGTCCTAATCTGCTGTTCTAGTCTTATTCTCGCATCCTAGTCATAGCCTGTCGTCTGAGTCTCTCATCTTAGTTTCCCATCCTTGTCCCTCGTCCTAGTCCCTCGTCCTAGTCCTAATCTGCTGTTCTAGTCTTATTCTCTCATCCTACTCATAGCCTGTCGTCCTAGTCTCTCATTTTAGTTTCCCATACTCGTCCCTCATCCTAGTCCTAATCTGCTGTTCTAGTCTTATTCTCTCATCCTACTCATAGCCTGTTGTCTTGGTCTCTCATTTTAGTTTCCCATCCAAGTTTCTCATCCTAGCCCCTCGTCCTAGTCCCTCATCATCTTCCCTCATCCTGATCCATCCTAAAACCCTCATGCTAGTCTTAGCCCTCCTCTTTCCAGTGTCCACTCCAATATATCCCACTAACACTCGTCCATTGTCTTAATCCCTCGCTCTAGCTCCATACCCTAGACCATTATCTTAGTTTCTCATCCTAGTCCTAAAACTAGTCTCTCATGATAAACTGGCTAAAATCTGCAAAAAGAATTAACTAAAAGGCGGCCTGTTGGGAACTGCACATGCGTTCACTGCGCATTGTACAATGAGGAAGAGGAGAACTCCAAGGCAGACAAAAGTGTGGTTAGGAGGAGTTTGGGGGAGGTGGAGGGGTTTATACATGTGTGTGTGTATATGTGTGTGTATGTCATTCGTGTGTGGCTAAGAATATCAAGTTTGCATGTGTGTGTGTCGGAAAAAAGGACTGCAGGATGGGGGTGACAGCGTGGGTAGATGAGATGACTGTGCCAGAGGGAGGGAACAGGGGAGGGAACAGGAGTTGCGGCAGTTTCCCCACTTTTAAAATGGAGAGGGAAGGGGGGTCGGAAATGAAGAGATGGATCCCGACAGCACCGAAATCGGTCCCGGGCAAATGGGATGCAATGAAATAGGCCTGCAGGGAATCATCGTGGATCCTCTCATAATAGCCCCAGCATTTCATCCTAGTCATAGACTCTCATCTTGTCTCGGGAGGATAGCTGATGGGCAACGTGCTCGCCTTGGAAGCAAGACGACACAGTGCAACACAGGTTCGATCCCCGGGTCCGCGCTTAGAAACCTCTGGGTATTAAGCATGTTATAAATAACCTATCATATCATATCATCCTTGTCGTAGTCTCTCTTGTCCTCAACCTCATCCCTGATCCTAGCCCCTTGTTCCAATTCCTCAGCATGGTCCTAGTCCCACATGCTAGTTCCTTGTCTTAGCCTCTCATCCTAGTCCTAGTCTCATTTCATAATATTCTATTATCCTGTCTTAGAACCTCATCCGAGTCCCTCTTCGGAGCCTTAGTCCAAGGTCTAGTCTCTTTCCTAGTCTAACTTCATAGTCTCTGAACTGAGTCCTTGTCCCTCATCCTAGTCCCTGCCCCTAATCCCTATCCTAGTCCTTATCCTAGTGTCACTTTCTAGTGCCTTCTCCTAGTTCATTGTCCAAGCCCCAGCTCCTCCTCCTAGCCCCTTATAGTAGACTTGCATCCTATTTCCTTACCCTAGCCCTAGTCTTCATTTATTGTTATCCCTAGTACCTCATCCTAGTGCCTCGCCCTCATCCACCACCATCACCTCATCCTAGTCTTTTGCCCATTGCCTTGTCCTTGTACTGGTCACTGTCCCTTTCTTCCCGAATACTTCACTATTGTCCTGTGAATGCTCTCCTGACAGCTCACCACTGGCTTCCAATGACATCTGTTGCCAGCAGGTGTCGCTGTGTTATGTGTGCCCAGACTGAGGATGACTGTCCGCTTCAATGGGGCCCTGCAGTACTGTTTTGATTTTTAGGCCAATACATTTAAAAGCCAAGTGGTGATTTGACCAAACCAGAGGCGTGTTGCTAGGCAGGTGGGGAAGAGGGGCTGGCTGAGGGGGATATAGCCCAGGTCTTTTGGTTGTAGCCCTGGATAGAAGCTCAGGAACTACATCCAAAAGGCTATAGCAAGCCCAGAATTCAGCCGACAGTAGCTTAGCCCCTGATCTTTTCCAGACCTAGCAATACCCCTGGGCCACACCCAGCTTCCTGCAGGATTGGGGTACTGGGTTCCCTCTATCTCCGCGTGACCTTGAGGTACCAGGCTTCTGAGGTGTTTACTATTGACAGCTGCTTCGTGGATTTTCTGCTATCCGGGTTTGTTGAACAGGAAATTATATCGTGCCTCCTATACTGTATGAATATATGTGTATTGGCCTATGCCAAGATGCTTATAAGCCACTTGTGAGGAAATCCGTGTTGCAAGGTCTTGACCTTAGATCAGTGTAAGCGGCCATTTTAGAAACATCTGCCATTTTAGGTTCTCGCTCTTAAAGTCACCCTGTGTTCTAAAATGGTGGACAATGTCATTCCGAATGCAACATGGCCGTCTTGACCTCTGTGTATAAACTAATGTATAACTTGCCTGCAGGCTACATGTTGGGGTCATGAATTGAGACCTTGTACTTCGTTGACCTGTGTGTAGAGGATTACTTGCGCTAACAAAGCTAAACCGCAAGCACACGTTAAACACAATGTATTCAAACACTGAAATGAGAACGCTTGCTTGACTACATTGTATAAAACTGTTTAAGAAGGCTTAAAATGAAATCCTAAGATACACTGTCACCATTGACGCTTGTTAAGTGAATACATTAAAGCTAAACCCTAAGTGCACAGATGCGTGAACTCGGCACGAACCCTAGATCCGTAATGTATTAACAAATATTAACTGTGAAATGGGTTGAACATCGTGTTTTCGAGGGTATAAAGAGTGCGACTATTCTAATGTACAGCCCCACTCACTAAGCACACCGAACCACGCTGGAGTTCGCTGTGTTGTACTGAGGGCCAATAGCTATTTGTTGCTTTGTCCTTTGAAACTGTTCAGTATAAAATAAAGATCTTTGTATGTTCCTTTGTAACCTGTGTTCGGCGTATTCCTTTTGGGGTACTCAGCCTCGATATCTTCTTTTTGTTTTCACAGTTGGCGCCCGAATAGGGACCCTCAAGATTGATGCCAGATCATCGAAGGTTAACACAGGCTATCGGACCGGGATCGGACGGTGTGACAATATAAAGGGGCCCCTTTCTGAAAGAGACGCGACACCTCAGCAGCGCTGCACGACCCTATCCCTGGACGATTAGCTTGTGGTCTGAGATGGCATCTTGACGAAGGTCCACATATTGAGGTGGACAGATTTGCCGAAATCACCAAACACGAGGTAAGATTAGTTAGGTAAGAATCTTTGTAATCCGATCGGACCTCCTTAGGATTGATCAGGTGAGTCGTGACCCGATTCATAAGTATCCTGATAATTTGTTTTGGCGCATTGTATCTGAAAATACAATTATTGACCAGCTAACACCAATATTTTGATATGCCTGGGAAATTGTCTACCTGCTTCAGGGCGTTATTCTGCAGTGATAGGCAATCTTTGGAATTTAGCTGTCCGGCACCACAGGAGGGGTCGCCGGCTTGTACTATGTACTGTAAGCATGGCATTGGAAGTATAGTGTTTAATGATATTTGGCACAGACAAACCAGACATGCCTCCGAACTTCAGTGGCCAATCAATGGTAGTTTCGAAATCCCTCGTATTGAGTATTTAAAGTCAATTTTGTTAAAGAAAAAGGCTAGACCTGCAGCATTTGATGTTTTGCAGAATTGGAAAAAAGAAGCGTTGCAGCAGCTCAAGAGTAGAGAAAAACATGTGTGCCGTCATAAAACGAACGCCGAAAAAGCATTGTTATATGACCAAGATAAACAGTCTGAATCAACTAGGAATATGGATAGGGCTTTCTCACTCGGCATTCAGAAAATCTATCCTTCTAAAGACCTTTATGTTTACGACGAATTTATTGACAAATTGTTAAATGAACGAAGGCCTGGTGCCTCTGCGCCACCTCCGTATGTTCCTCTTCCTGCCGCTTTGCCTCTTCCTGCTGTTATTCCTGCTCTTCCTGCTGTTGTTCCTGTTGCTCCTGCTCCTCCTAATGTTCCTCTCCTTCCAGTTGTTGTTCCGCCACCTGTTCCTCCACCTCTTCCTATTGCACCAGTAATAGTACCCCCATTGAACGTGCCTGCCCCCCTCTTCCAAGTGGTCCTGTGCCGCTTGTAGTAGATCAGGGTGCGGGGTCAAGGGTTGTCACTCGCAATACTGTACCTCCAGAGAAGAAACATGATTTGATTGCATGGGCTAAGCATTGTATGGAGAGAGAAGATCGAGCTAATGTTTTTGCCACACTTTCTAATATGGATACTTTTCCTGAGAAAAATGTTTTTATTGAAGGTTTAGGGATTCATTTATGTGTAATGTGGGGCAAATTAAATAATGCAGATCTCCCACAAGGTTTGAGAGATCTGAACACTTCAGCGTTTTCAAGAGACACTGTGGAAAAAGTACATGAGCATGTTGAAAGGATATTTGAGTATAGGAAGGAGTTGGAAAGGTTACAGAATGAGGATGACGACGAGGATAGTATGTATGTACAGAAATGATTCCTTCCTTGTTGTAAATCGATATCTGAGGAAGTACGAATTTGTACGAAAGACGCGATTAGATGGATCTCAGATATGTCGATAACTCCAGTTGAGGTATATGACACATATAGTCAGTAAATTAACAAGGGGGGTCCTGGGAGTCCCTCTGCCAGACATTAGTCCTGGTTACGAGAGACTTACCCAGAGTCTTTAGCTCACTATCTTTCATAGAGAAGAAATATCCCAAACATATCAGTCTTTGTCCTGCCCTGGGGCAGTCCAGCACCGAAATGCTAGGCAATTCTCCTCTGAACAAGAGTACCAACAGAAACCCCAGACACGTGTTTCGGTCTGGTTGGACCTCATCAGTAGGGTGGATCTGTGCCTCTCTAAGAATAGTGAGCAAGGGGTCCACGTCTGGATTCCCCTAGTAACTTAGGGTGAGACCCAAAGTTACTTAAATACGCAAATTAACAAGGGGGGTCCCTAAGTCTCAACAAGGTCGTCGCTCTGCAATTTTCAATTGGGCCTGATGTGACGACAATATTAACTATGATTCCGGCTTCAGCTACTTACTTCAGTGTTGTGCATCTGAAGAATGCTTTCTTTAGTATTCCTATACACAAGGACAGTAGATACTTGTTCGCGTTCACCTTAGGGGGACGCTCGTTCACCTTTACCCATTCACCGCAAGGTTACACGGAATGTCCTAGCATATATAGTAGGGCTTTGAAAGAACAGCTTGATACCCTTGAATTGCCCTCTTCTTGTACATTGCTTCAGTATCTTGATGACTGGCTTTTAGCTGCAGACTCTGAGAGTGCTTGTAAGGAGGGCACTGTGTTATTGCTTATTAATCTGGCTAAACATGGTCACAAAGCTTCGCTTAAAAAGCTTCAATATTGTTGTCAGGAGGTTGCCTATTTAGGCTATCTCCTGTCAAAGGAGGGAAGAAAATTGACACCTGAACGTATAAAACACATTTCTGGCATGCCTGTCCCAAATACGCAGAAGGAAGTTAGAGCCTTGATAGAAATGGCTTCTTACTGTAGGCAGTGGATCCCGAACTTCTCCTTGATGATTAAACCAATGTTGGCTTTGATGAAGAAGGGCATTTCTTTGCCATTGCTGTGGAACTTGGAACACCAGCAAGCATTTGATCTGCTCAAGACTGCATTGTGCTCGGCACCGGTTTTGGGCACACCAAACTATGAAAAGGCCTTTGTGTTGCTTGTGCATGAATGTGATGGATGTGCTTTGGCTGTATTAACGCAGGAACATTGAGGGAAGAATAGGCCATGCGGTTACTTTTCTTCCACCCTTGATCCTGTAGCATGCGCTTTGCCAAGATGCTTGCGAGCTGTCGCTGCTGCTGCGCCGTCTGTAAAACAGAGTAAGGGAATGGTCCTAGGCCATGATCTAACCCTGATGGTGCCTCACTCTGTAGATGTTCTACTGAACAGAACTCAAACGCAACACCTCACTTCCGCACGGTTGTCGAGATATGAATTGATCTTGTTCGCTTCCCACATACAAATTAAGAGGTGTTGTGTTCTTAATCCAGCTGAACTCTTACCTTTCCCGCAAGGTACTGCTTGCAGTGACGAAGAGTCACATGACTGTCTTTATACTACCGAACAAGAGACAAAGGGTAGAATTGATCTAAAAGCCACTCATTTGAACAATCCACAAGGGCAGCTGTTTTGCGATGGCTCCTGCTTCAAACTCCCGGATGGTACATCCACAGCTGCTTATGCAATCACTACATTGAGCACGGTCGTGGAAACCAAGAGAATCATGCATAACTCCGCGCAGGCCGCAGAGATTATAGCATTGACCCGAGCTTGTGAACTTTCCGAAGGGCTTACAGTAAAGATATATACTGATAGTTAGTTTGCCTTTGGGGTGGTTCACAACTTTGGTAGACTTTGGTTAGAAAGAGGGTTCTTAACCTCACATGGTACAAAGATTCAGCATGTCTCCCTAATAGTACAACTGCTCTCAGCGCTTGCGCTCCCTACTCAGTTAGCTGTTGTGAAATGTGCAGCACATCGAAAGATTATAGATGATATAGGAAAAGGGAATGCTTTCGCTGATCAGATAGCTAAACAGACTGCCACCAATCTTTCCACAGAGATGTACATTTCAAGGGAGACCGTAAATGCCTATGTAATGGATGAGGGTGTTGACTCCGTAAAGGACATCCAAGCCGATGCCACACTAGAAGAATCTAAGAGATGGACAGAAGGCTTGGGGAAACTTGATGATGATGGGTGTTGGGTGGAGGTGGTTGAAGGGAAATGGCTATTTCCTGACGCATATGTAATGATGATGGTCGTCATGGCTCATGGCCCTACACATATATGTGCCCAGAAGATTACAAAAATGTTGGAGAAAGTTTGGGCGAATGACAAAATCTCTAAAATAGTTCAGCGCTATGTCCAAGACTGCATGATCTGTTTACAGCATAATGTGGGAAAGGGAACATCAACTGAGGTCATCCACTTTGATTTTATTGAAATGGAACGGTGTAATCATTTGAAATATGTGTTAGTTGTCATCTGTGCTTTCAACAAATGGGTTGAGGCTTTCCCTGTCAAAAATGCTACAGACATGACTACTGCAAAAACCATGTTAAAAGAATATTTTCCCAGGTTCGGGCTACCAAGAGTCATCTGGTCGGACAATGGTCCACATTTTGTCGCTGCTGTAATCCTGCAGATATGTGCGGCATTGCAGATTGACAAACGGTTCCATTCGGCCAGACATGCTCAGAGTGCCAGACTAGTAGAAAGACACAAAGGCATCATCAAGAACAAGCTCGCTAAGACGTGTGGCGGCACCAAACTAAAATGGCCGGATGCCTTACCGATCGTGTTGCTAGCCATGCGTACAACCCCTCAAACTAAGACTGGGCTCTTTCCATTTGAGGTGGTCATGGGGAGACCTGCCAATATCTGGAACCTTCCGAAATGTCGATCTTTAAAGAATGTTGAAAATGTACTTCTTTCAGATTACTGTAGCCAGTTGACTAAAAAACTGTATTTGATTTATCACCAGGTGCGAGAGGCTTTACCTGCACGATACGAGGGCCCAGGTCATAGAATCCGGCCTGGAGATTGGGTATTAACCAAGGCCTTTGAGCGTTCTTCTTGCCTTGCACCTCGGTGGCGGGGTCCGTTCCAGGTCCTGCTGGTCACACAGACTGTGGTGCGTGTCGCAGGCAGAAAACATTGGATCCATGCGACGCATTTCAAGAGACTTCCTCACCCAGTGCCATACGAAACAGAATAAACAGAACCCCTCGCTAACGCTGCAACCAACGATCCCGAAGCAGTAAACAGTGTTGAGAGTGTATCAGAGATTCTCTCTGAGCCTGCGAGGCCTGGGGAACTGTCATGATGCCTACCCCTGGGGAACCAGACCAGGTCCAGCAACCCCGGAAGCAGGCATCACGTTATTTTGAGCAAGCCCAAAAACCCCTGCTAGGGGCTGTTTGGGTGCGGTCCTGGCGCCTATGGCACCAGGCTCATTTGGAGAGTCAGTCCTGGCACCATAGGTGCCAGGCTCATAGAGTGGAACTTACCTGATGCAGACCATGCTACAAGCTTACCTGATGCAGACCATGCTGCAGAGCTCCAAGCCAAATGAGGCTTGGAAGGGACTATTTTACCTTTGGGACTATTTTTTACTTGGGTGGGGCTAGGGAGGAATACTTACCTGGGACTACTTTGGAGGCTACTTAAACCACGCCCGAAGAGCAGCACACGCTTCGCGTTATTCTGCATCCAGCAGCGTAACGCTCACTGTGTCTGCAAGCCTGCATCCAGTCTTCTGCCACGGCCGCCTCGAGTCTGCAGCTCCTAGAAAAAGGGAGGAACAGAAGGAGAAGAGGTTAGAATAAGAGCAAAACCTTCGATCCTTACCCGAATTCCGGATTCACTGCGCCTACGAGCTGGAAGAAAGGAGCATTTTATGCGTGCCGCCTCGCCTGCTGCAGCGCCGCGCTGAACTCACCGGCCTTCGCAGCATCCTCACGATCCATCGCATCCTTCTGCATGTTCCCGCCGCACTCTGGCACCTAAGGGGAACACAAGAACAGCAAAGGTAAGCCAAGGGAATAAACAGAGGCAATAGTAACTACCCCCATAGACTTACCTGATTACCACCGGGGGTACTGTTCCTCTTCACGGGTCGGCGCAGTCTCCATTGCATCCTCGCCGTACCCCGGTCCCTAAGGGGAACAAAAGGACAACAAGGTGAGACAAAGGGACAAACAAGGGGAACTCTTCTCACCACAATAGACTTACCTAATTTTACCACCGGAGGCATTATTCCCCGAACTTAATATTTTCTCTCCACACCTGAATAAGGGAGTAAGTAACAGGTTACATTCTGGCCTTATTTTATTGAACTGTGTAGGATAAGCCAAATCTTTACCTCAACTTCGTCAGCTACCACGAGGAACTCTTCGCTGGGGTCAAGCTGCAAACTGCAAGGAATTGGACAAGAGTGAAAATCAGACACGTGAACTCTTACGAACTACATATTTTTCGGAGTCAATATTGTTCTGGAACTCACCAATTCCTTCAAGCCAGTGAAGCAACTGGTTATCAACGCGCCCCTGCGCTCAAGGCAGGATGGAGAGCTCATCTTTTCAAACCATCAGGTGAGACTATGAGAGGGGACATCAAAGGTGATCAGTGGGAAGAACAGCGGGGGTGGGGGGATTTACGCTCATCTCCACGGGTGGTTAATCCCCTTTCTCCATTTGCAGAAGAATATTCCTACGGGCCAAGCAAATGAAGCTAGGTGGGCCAGTCCAGTCCGTCATCTCGGCCCTACGCGTCACATTGGTGGAGACCGCAGCTATCCAGTTCAGATCGACGCCTATGTGGGAGCCAGGTGAGCGTAACAGGAACCCTCCATCTTGTCTCCACACTCTCCAAAAGTTTTGTTTCCGGAAACTGTTGTTCCGGATCTTGCATCTTCACTTGCTCTTGATATGTCGCTTCCAACGGGAAGTGATGACACATTGTTCTCGGATCAATCAGTACCAGGGACAACAAGGTACAATTTGCATCCAAGAAAATAGACTTACGGCACAGTTCAGCTGTGCATTTGGAGAAGGAAAAGAATCATCAAGGGCTTGCTTTTTGCCAATAACATTGGTGTTTTTTTTGTTTGAAGACTGCAATGCCTGCAACCGCTACCGCTCATACTGGACTGATAAATGACCGTGTGACCGCCGGGAAAATGGACGAATCATTTGGGCCCCGAAAACATACTGCTGTCTTTTTATAATGTCAATTGGTTTTATAATAGTCACTGTTTTAGGCCTTTGGTACCTGGAAGAAGTACATCCATTCGAAACCTTGTTAGCAACTGAAAATGTACCCACTGTTTCTACTCCCTTTGTGCATTTGCATACTTTGTCTCCTAGAGACTCTCAACATAGACAAAGATATTACAACAATACCTTGTTACTTATCATGAATGCTACACATGCCATTTTAATAGGTCCAACTGCTGAGTCTGCTCGCATTTACCGCAACATGGGGATAAGGGGCTAGGCTGGTATATTCATCCTTTACCTTTGACAACTGCTTGTTATGCTTCTCTTCGAGCACTGTTCTTTGGCCGTTGGAATGATAGCATCTCAGGGAACTTTGATGGTACTCATTTGAATAGTTTTGAGAAACGTGTTCTGACTCCCCTGGGATGCTCGCTTTTCGCAAATAGAAGTAAGACTAACGTTGCTTCTATTAAGCTTTCTGATAGACTGTCTCGTCCTTTTCAATCTTTGATTTCTTTTAAGATGGCTCCGATAGGCAATAAGGATGCCATGCCTCCTTCGTACACTGTTAACCATAGCCCTGATTCAGTTTCTTTCTGCATACAGAGGAATGGTACTCAGTCAATGGGAAATTTTAAAGGTTGTGCCAACGTTGCGAATTTGACTGGGGAAGACAGACCTTTGTATGTAGAAGAACCTGTCTACTTTGTTTGCGGTAATGTAGCATGTCCATGGTTACCCAGGGATTGGCAGGGAACTTGTTATTTAGGCATCCTGTTACCCGGGGTATTCATAGCCAGTACTGTAGAGGTTTCAAAGGCTCGCCCACGGCGGGACGAGAATGGTGACACTCCAGCACAGGTTTTGGGGGACGTAGTGAAATCCCTTGTGCCATTTTGGGGACAAATAGCAAACTCTGGAGACATCAGGAGACTAGCGAGAGTACTGGAGAGAACCATCAACCGGACCACGGGCATACTCTACAATATGACATTAGAAAAGAAAGCAATAAGATTAGTAGCACTTCAGAACAGGTTGGCATTAGATGTCATTCTGGCTGAACGTGGTGGAGTGTGTAAATTGGTGGGGTCCGCTTGCTGTGTTTTCGTGCCAGATTCCTCCCCAACTATCTTCAAGGCAATACAGAATCTGCACGTCCTAAGTTCAGAAGTGCATGTTCCCGAGGGAAACTGGGATCTTAGCGCTTGGTTCTGGGTCTTCTTGCGATCTTGGGGTTGGAAGGTGCTTTCGGTCTTACTGATAATTTTGGGAATTCTGTTGTTACTTTGTTGCTGTATACAGTGTTTACCTAGTATATGTTTGACGCTAAGGGGATTTTGCACACAAGCGATAGGTACAATAGGACACAAGGTATACGCCCCAGATAAGAATTCCAAACAGCATGTGCTGGAAGAGATTTTGATAGACGATCTAATGGCAATATATATTTCTGACAGTGATTCAGGGTGTATGGATGTTGAGACGCGGAGTTGTTCGTAGAGTGACCAGAAGTAGTTAGCACTTGGCATAGGCCAAAAGGAGGGTTTGTTGAATAGGAAATTATATTGTGCCTCCTATACTGTATGAATATATGTGTATTGGCCTACGCCAAGCTGCTTATAAGCCACTTGCGAGGAAATCTGCGTTGCAAGGTCTTGACCTTAGATCAGTGTAAGCCGCCATTTTAGAAACATCCGCCATTTTAGGTTCTCGCTCTTAAAGTCACCCTGTGTTCTAAGATGGTGGACAATGTCATTCTGAATGCAACATGGCCCTCTTGACCTCTGTGTATAAACGAATGTATAACTTGCCTGCAGGCTACATATTGGGGTCATGAACTGAGACGTTGTCCTTCGTTGACCTGTGTGTAGAGGATTACTTGCGCTAACAAAGCTAAACTGCAAGCACATGTTAAACACAATGTATTCAAACACTGAAATGTGAACGCTTGCTTGACTACATTGTATAAAACTATTTAAGAAGGCTTAAGATGAAATCCTAAGATACACTGTCGCCATTGACGCTTGTTAAGTGAATACATTAAAGATAAACCCTAACTGCACAGATGTGTGAACTCGGCACAAACCCTAGATCCGTAATGTATTAACAAATATTAACTTGAAATGGGTTGAACATCGTGTTTTCGAGGGTATAAAGAGTGCGACTATTCTAATGTACAGCCCCACTCACTGAGCACACCGAACCACGCTGGAGTTCGCTGTGTTGTACTGAGGGCCGATAGCTATCTGTTGCTTTGTCCTTTGAAACTGTTCACTATAAAATAAAGATCTTTGTATGTTCCTTTGTAACCCGTGTTCGGTGTATTTCCTTTTGGGGTACTCAGCCTCGATATCTTCTTTTTGTTTTCACAGGTTGTCTTCATGTTGACAGGTTCATCTCTCCACTTGCCAATGTGGTGTTGAGCTTGACTGGAGGGTTTCCCGTCTTTTTTTGGGTTTCCCACCTTTTTTTTGGGTTTAGGTGTCTGTCACTGCCTTGATGCTTTCTCCCAAGAGCTTTTGTGGTTGTGTGTCTCGCCGCAAGCTCCTGATGCGTAGCAGTAATTGGACTTCTAATGGCTATCCCTAACAGGTTAGAGCCGATGATTTCTGATTGCCGAGCCTGTGTAGAAGCCACGAGTTGCTATCTGTTCAACACTACAATCAAATACTACTTAATTCACTTTCTGTTGCATTAAAGGCAAATACTAAAGTCGGTCTTGCTTAGTTTTTTTATTTTTCAAAGATTTTTTAGGCGAAAAACATGCTTGATGCCCCTTTATTTTTTCTTCAACATAACTCACTAGGAAATTGGGGTCTCCGACTCAATGGACTAATGCCTCCTCTGCAGGGATCTGTGTGTTCAAACCCTCCCAGCTCCACTCAACCGCTCATCCCTCTGAGGCCAAATAAATGGGTATCATTGACCTGGGAAATAATTAACATCTGTTATCTCTCAAGATGCTTTGGAACACAGTGCCCATGCTCTCTCACCATTGAATTTGCTGGTTAAGAATGCTGGTAATTGTAGTCCAAAACATCTGGAGTGCCAAAGGTTGCAGACCCTAGCTCTACAGACACACATGTTATGTTATACACTACTTAGAAGTAGTAATGAGTAATGTCTAATGTTTAAATAGAATTCCCTAGTGTAGGGATAACTTGTGTATTCGATCTGTCTATTACCTCTGTTGAGGCCTGTGTCCATCTTTTGCATGTATACAGTTAAGTCTGTTGGGAGCGCGGTACAAATGATCAAAATTTCGTGCCACAGGCAGACTTAACTGCATCAAGGCGCATGCAACAGTTACTCACCCTAGCTGCACAGAGTAGCAGAACAACAAGGTTTTGAGGGATTTACAACATGTAAAATCATGATTCTCCAAACACAAAGAAAGGGAAGTGAATTCTAAATGTGGGGACCAGCCACCGTAGGTGTTCTGACCCCATGTGACTTCAGTTCAGAGCCAGGGATGATCCTCTACCTGAACTCAAGGGAAGCATGGGCTGAATTACCACAAAGTCATCTCTGGCATTACAGATAATGAAACCCTAATAATAGTCTCTTTTCTGCAAAGACCATGAGGCCAAAGTCAGTCACTGAACAGGAAGCCGACTTTTACAGATGGCATGCGCTATACTCATGTGTTATTTATTTAGTGCCTTCACCAAAACACTTTACATAGAACATAGTGACATACACATCACCCAGCCTAAGTAGGCTGCAGATCACACATAGATCACAGCAGCGGGCGCTCAACCGATGGAGCTATCTTATCGGCTAACAATTACTTGTGATGGTGTGAAATGACATCCAAAACGCCAACTTATATAGCTCTAACACATGGTTGCTTCAAAATGTGAAAAGAACTGCCATTGCCAGATGTTTCATTTGCAGATCATATTTATTTATTTATTTCAGTTGTTGTAGGACGCTACATGCCCATAGGCCTCAGAGCGCAGCATGAAAGGTAGAGGAAAGAAACCTGTAACAAAGGAAGTTCTACGTGAGACAGTCCAAGATGTCTGATAATCTATCTGCCGCTATTGTACAGGCTTTATATAGTAAATGGAACCTGTGCGGGTCACCAAACAGCCACTGCGCTGGTCTTCTGTGAATAATTGATAGTTCAGAGTTGCAGGCGGTGCAAAGGATGAGAGTTTGGTTCTGGAAGGCTTTATGGCATGAACTACCTCATCCCAAAACTTTGAACTGGACAAGTACAAACTAGTGTTGCTAAGGTGCTGCGCAGAGCTCTTCCCAAGTCTAGCTGCTCTCAATAAACAGCTTACTCTATCTGCGGCAGGTAGCGATCACTAAACGTGACTTTGAGAACCTGGCCTTGTTCACTGTGATAGGTAAAAGGACAGGATGGCAAATTAACATTGTATGAAACCATACCAACCACTTCACATGGGTACCAAATCTCTCCCACTCTTGTAAATTCTGAAAAACTTGGGGTTTCACCCGAAGTACTCAAGGGTAATCCAATCGTCCGACTCCTTGCCTTAGAGAGGCTCAGCTTCACCTCACTGAGAAGACCAAACAAGGCCAAAAACATGTGTCTGGGGTTATTGGTGGTGCTCTTGTTCAGAGGAGAGTTGCCTGGCATTTTGGCACTGGACTGCCCTTGTGGGTGGGACAAAGACTGATATGCAAATAGACATTTCTTCTCTGTGAAGGGTCAGTGAGCTAAAACAGGGTTGTAGACCCTCCTGAATGGAAGAAAGTCCATAGAAAAGGTTATTTGAACCATGTTAGTTCTCACAAGAGGGGCTCCAACACTCTTAAAGCCTACTTCGTCCTCTACGTTTTTTAAAATCACCCTTGCTTCCCTCTCTTACGTTCCTGGACGATATTTTGGGGGGGCACTGAGATCTTATGCCAAGCCCATCTTTGAGCCCTCACACAGTACTGCACCCACAGTGATCACCTGTTCCCAGCTCTGGAAGACCAACTTTATCAATAGAACTGAAATCGATCCAGGACAGATCTCAGAAAAATGGGTCCTCTCATTTTGTTGGGCTGTGTTATATGTACAAATAATATAGAGGCTCTTGCTGAAATGACCTTGTAATGACATGCACCACGTGCAACACTAATCCCTCTCTGTGGTCTCATGTCGGCTTTTGCACTGAAATAAAAAAAAGGTGAAATGTCTTTTACATTTAAGCATGATTAACAAATGTTGCATACAGAGCTTAAAGAATGGCTAGGGTGTGGTTACCGTGATCACTGTACTAGGACCACAGCCCTCTTGACAATGTTTGCATGTGGTGTTAAGTGAGGGAGTTGCAAACAAGAGGGTTTAGTTCCTCATTGACTCATACATATCCATAAAAAACTGCATTTCAAGCAGAGAGTGCTTTAGAACAGCCCCCACATTCGATAAGCAACACTGTCTTCTGAGCAATCAGTGAAATAGATCACAAGCTGTAGACGATGACGCCTCAGAGCCTGGGTCTGTAACCAGTGGCAGCACAAGTGTCCTGAACTATCACTCTCAGGATCCCTCACCATTGACTAAACTTGCTATGGCTGATGGGAGTTGTAGTCCAAACCATCTGGAGACTCAAAGGATGAGGACCTCTGCTTTTTGGGCAGTGACTGTAAGCTAGCTCATCTGGTAAGACAGCTCAGCAGGTTGAACGTCCCCTGCTGAGATCTGTGGGTGATCTTCAGGTCACAGGTTCAAATCCTGACAAGGCCAACTTAGCCTTTCATCCGCCTGAGGTTGGCAGATTAGCAAAAGCACTATATACGTATTTATTTTTAATATTTATAGAGCACTTAAGCCTGAGGGCGTCAAAGCGCTAAGCAAAGACAACCATAACAACAGAACACAAAAACAAGGGAACACATCCAGAGCCAAAGGAAGCCTACGGAGGTGCACAACAACTAAGTCAAAGATTCTCTAAAGAACAGTGTTTCTCATTTTTCCTGAATGATGTGAGGATGAAGTCAAGCTGCAAACTCTGTAGTAACGATTTCCATAAAGTTGATGCAAAGGACTCAAAGGATCTTCCACCAGCAAAGACTGTGCTTAACCCATTTGCTAGCTAAAAATTGTTGCGAGCTGGAACGGAGAGGGCACAATTATGCCTTGAGGTACACCGGCGCTTCACCTTATATATACATTTATGGACCATGATTAAAGGTTTAAACTTAATCCTCTGTGCTACTGGTGTAGAGGAGCAGGTGGACGCATTCGTCTTAGTCACCGCCCCCTGACCTCCACCCTATTTTAATAACAAACAAAGAGCTACAATTGGGAACCCATTCACAAGTTTATGCGATATGTCCATACCCTGTTGACTATATGAAAGACGATATGCACTCAGGCAGCCATTCATAAGATACCCTCACGTTGAAACAGTGGAAGAAAACTACCAAGAAGGATGTCCTTTGCAGAGTTGTCGAAATGCAGCCATCGATAAAATGGTGCGCGACATGGATGTACGTTAAACCAAGTCTAAAGACAGCAAAAGAATGTTCTAAAGAAGATATATGAACCTATGTTGAAATTATATGAAAATACTTAAGAATGACGATGTAACTGAAGCACTAAAACAAACATGTATTCCATGATGTAGTACTTGCGAACACAAAGAAGAAGGAAATGTTCATTGGTCAATATCTGCAAATACGCTGAAACACAAGGTAGAAATAATACATAGAAGCTTGCTTATGAGAGGTATATATTCAACGTTTAGGACGACCATCAGAACAAGATGGACGATGGCTTATGTCAATCAACCGAACTGCCTCAAAATACAAGCCCGGGATATTAACATGAAAAAGCTGTTTTCCTTGCGAAATAGGGGAGTACTTTGGCTCAAAACCAAGGATTCTATTTCGAGAGATGGAGCCAAAGCACAACCATAAGCAGACCATGTGCGAAGGATATATTACCCAAAGATTAGGAGAATTGATGCCAAATATTGGATAATTGAAAGGGCATGAATAGATGGGATAGAGTGAGCAAGTCTCTAAAGGCCAAAAGGAGAACTACACCCATCATTATTGAATCAAATGGTGTCAAAGTGGACAATTTCATGGTCTTGTAACACGCGACGAGGAGCTTGCAAAGAAGGGCTATTCATTAAGCCTGGAGCTATGATGGCGGTCTACCTGCACTCCCTTGGATGTCCAGAGACTGTGCAGACCGGCAAGGTCAGTCTTTAAACAGAAGACACTGGCATGAGGCCTACCACTGAGAGAGGGTGGCCTGATTGGGAAACAAGGGGAGAGCTGGTTCGTTTCTATGTACATGTTGCTAACAAGCCAAATGTCCAAGGTTGGATTGGGGTAGCCAACCAATTAGAACAGCCTGCCATGTACTTTTACATACAATGTTGCAAAGTATTAATCCACTGCCACATTTTCTG
This sequence comes from Ambystoma mexicanum, assembly GCF_040938575.1. Lineage (NCBI taxonomy): Eukaryota > Metazoa > Chordata > Amphibia > Caudata > Ambystomatidae > Ambystoma > Ambystoma mexicanum. Next base: position 20,383,558 of record NC_090936.1, on the reverse strand, counting down.
CTATGACGAGTACCCTACACCACATGGTTAAAAGTAGCTCAGGGTGTGTCTCTCAGAAAAGAGACCACCAATGAGAAACTAACAAACACATTTTCTATAAATATAAATTATCCCCTAATCCAATCTCACCATCGATATGTTTTGAAGTTTGCCACGTAGGATGACGTCATAGATGGCGCATCTAGCATTATATAAACTAAAAATGAATGATAAGACTTTGTGATCTTGCATGATTCGAATTGACAAGTGTTTATGCACCCTGCTTTACTTCTTGAGATCAAAGCAGTATTTTACCATCTCCTTTGAGTCTGTCCGGTGGGTCTGAAATAATTTACTGGTAATTCCATCTAGCACAACAGATGCTTCAAGGTGCTTGAGCACATTGGCAACAAGTTGAGGCTTTTCAAAGTTGGAGTATTATGGCGTCTTCTGGAAACCTTAACCACAATCCGAGCAGCAGCTTTCTGCACTACCTGAACTCACGCCACATCACCTGCCGGTGCCCCCACAAGGCCTGCATGGCCATAGTCTAACTCACTCCTGATGATAGCCCAGCCACAGTAGCAGCGTTGGAGTCAAATATAAATGTTTTTAAATGATGCAGCAAATGAAGGTAGTAATGGCAGGAACTCACCTGGGCACTCATGTTCGTCTCGGTATTGAGATAGGAACCAAGGGATTTGGCCTTCCTCAATATCGGCATAATGTATGTGTTTAAAGACATAGGCCCTGATTCATGGAAATATTGGTGTGGAAAATGGGAGTTTGCATGCCAATCTGCATGCAAATCCCTGTTTGGTGATTCATGGATCCAAATGCGCTGGACATTTCCGGGATTTGCATGATTACGCGCGGGCCTGGCACGTCTCTGTGAGTGGACGAGTGCCTTGTGCTAGACTCAAAAGCAGAGTGTGGGCCCGGCCTACCTAGTGACCCAAATAGGAGGTGGAACATGCAGAATGAGGAAGAACATGTGAAAATGTGGGCGTGTTGAGGGATGGTGCACGGCCAAGCAATCGCACGCCCATACCAACGCAAATGCAACCGCATTCATTAATTTGAACTTGGAACGTCGCATCGCAAAAAAATCACATGCAAAACCCCAGGACCCTTACGCCACATGATAGCAGGCATAAACTCCAAATGCCCATAGGAAGCAACTAGCGGGCATACCGGACATACGGGTGAGGGTACGTACAATCACAGGGCTGCACACAAGTTACGAGCACTTGTAACTTGCATGCCGTCTGTAAGTTACGATCAGCATCACTCAATTTATGATCAGCTTCACTCAACTTGCATGCCTTCTGTAAGTTAAAATCAGCACCTCGTAACTTGGGTTCACGCAAGTTGTGCAATGCTGATCGTATGCTGCTGAGAGGTCCAAGAACATCAACAGAACAGCTTTGCCCTCATCCAAGATGTGAAGGATGTCAGACTGACTATCTACCATAGAGGTCTCTGTCCTGTGCATTGGGTGAAAGCCAGACTGGTAGATGCTCAACAAGTTGTGAGTGACGACAAAACGCTGCAACTGAAGACAGGCAACTTTATCTACGATTTTCAGGAGAAAGCTGACATTTGTAATTGGTCGATCGTTGCCGGGGTCCGAAGAATCTAGTGAGACCTTTTTTATGACTGGAGTGATGCAGGTCTCTTTTAATGAATCAGGTCTGAGACCAGTAGAGACAGTCTCATTGATGATTGCCGTAATTGCTCACACCAGAGGTGGATCAGAGTCTTTAATGCTATTGCCATGACACGATCTCATGAAGAATTTTGGCAACTTCATCAGAAAACACTGATTGAAATGAAAACTGTGTGATCACATTTTCCATTTATCTCAAAGTCTTTAGAAGCGTTTTATAATGGCAAAACCCCATCGGAAAATGCTCTGTGGATCAGGGCCTACGTGTAGTCTTGAGGGGATGTAGGGGAGTAGATGTTTTAGCCCTAATATTGTCCCCCACTTTGCTGAGAATGGACCATGAGCTTGTTGCACCAATCTGACGATGCAGGAGAGGCAGTAGGTGTAATAGGCCTTTCTCAAGGGTGCCTAGTAGGTTAAACAGCTCTTTGGTGAAATTCTTACCTAAGCAGATTTTGTTATTATATACCTCTTTTTTTAGAGGCAACAAGCGCTGACCTATACCGGGACTGTGCTGTGGCCCATCCTAGTTTGTGCACGTCAAGGCCAGATTCCCGCCATTTCCTCTCCGCCCTCCGTTTACTCAGACAGAGATTTCTAGTAGCGGGACTATCAGCGGCAGTTCCTATTAGTAAGTATCCTACAGCTCTCCTGAGGTTTTCGACTATGAATCCCATGTTCCCCCACCCTTGAAAATACTGGCCAGTGTAGATGGGGATTTTAGGCCAAAACATCTTGTGAGCCGCAGGTTGTCCTCCCCTCATCTAGAGTATGGGCATCATATATGCCACCCAGATGTGTCAGCCAACTCTGAATGCACATGCCCGCCTGATATCCGGAAGATTCTTTCCAGTGGTTGCCCACAGAATCTTTGCTTTATGGCATTCCCGTTGAGACGATTGTATAGACTTTATGAGTCAACATTGAGCAGTTTGTAACTGAGGGATTTTTGCCGGTGTGAATTACCATTCCTAGGCATATTACCCAGAAGGCTTCATACACAGACCTGAAAACTGGGCAAAAAGAAATGTGTGACCATTCGATAGCAAATAAGTTACAAATTACACACATATCCTTTCATCAGCACTCATGGAGAGTGACACGATAACAGAGTTTCAAAGAGAATATTGTCAGAGCATAAGCATGTTCACTGCTCAAATACAGACATTTGGCAGCCTGGGGTGACATGAAGGGCCTGAAAATATACTTGTTATATGGCACATGCCGTCTCCTGGATGGCACACACGGTCCCTTATTTGGCACACACTGTCTCTTGAAGTTCGTATCTATACAATTAAGCTATTGATAACATTTAATCATTATTAAGAGTACATTGCGGACTGATGGAAGCATTGTGAGGGGTCAGAAATGTGAGGCAGACTACTTGGTAAAGGTTTTTCACAAGTGGCCTTTAAGTTAACTCAAAAGGGTGTGATCAACGCCTTGTTATCCCTACCCTAAAGAGGATGTTCCTGCGTATCAAAACAAGACTAAAGGACAATTCTCTTAAAAGGAATCCGTCCCTCACAGTTATACATACAAAAACCCATAAAGGTACAATTTTACAAACCAAGTATAACAGAAATAACAGTCATGTTCAACATAGCCCTGCTAGCTTTGTATCCTGGTAGCCTGGATCATTTCCACTTCCCCAGGTTCAAAACAGGACTTTCACTCAAGGTTCTAAACAAGTAAATTCCTCCTTTGTATAGCCAAGTTCTATTCATAAAGTTCTTCTTGCTCCAAAAGTATTTTACTCGACATTTGACAAGTTTCCACAAAACAAAAAAGTCTCACTTTTCAAACTGATAGTCAGCACTGCAATAGCACTTCTCCTTCTTGGGACATGAGCAATTCAACAATTCTTCTTGAATCACAATAAAGTCATTATCAGGATGCTTTTTAGCATAAAACATCAAACACAATAGTGGTCTTGCCACTTTCTTTCCTTCAGAACCTTCAACCACAATGAAGTACTTCAATGTCATCTTCCTAGTCCACTAACTTGCCAGGACTGCCATTAGTATTCCCGATCCTGGTATACTCCCCTGCCAGGACAAAAACTCCTAACAGTAGTACAGTACTTTGTGGTTTCACTTGCTTCACAACTTTCAGAAAAGTCTTTGACTTTCAACAATATTTAAGATTCACAATTCCTTCTGTGAAGACACAATGTTATATGTTATGTCATAAAAATGTATAGAGCGCTCGAACACCGGAAGGGAACTTGGCGCTAATCAACAGAAACAGAAGGGGTGAGAAGAACTCAAAACAGATGGGTCTTGAGACCGGGTATAAAACTGAGATAGTTTTCCATGATACGCAGCGTGATGGGCAGGGAGTTCCAAAGTTGACTAGCTACAACAGAGAAGGAGCGCACTCCTCTACGCATATATCTAAATCGTGGAACTACTACAAGCCTAGCTTCAGCCGAGTGGAGGGACCAAAAAGGTATGTACCAACAGAATCGATTTTGCAGGTATTCGGCACCAGTATGGTGTAAAGCACAGTGAACAAGGCACAGGGCCTTAAAGTGAGTATGTTTGGCAATGGGAAGCCTGTGCAACTGGCGCAAGACCGGGGAGATATGAGCATTCTAGGGGAAGCAGGTGCAAGTCTAGCCACCGCATTCTGAAGAATCTGGAGAGGGTTAATCCGATACAGAGGTTAGCCAAGGTAAAGGGAATTACAGTAATCAAGGGAAGAGAGAACAGGGGAGGCAACCACAGGAGTGTGGAATTGAGAGGGCACGAAGGGAAGGACTTGGTGTAAATGTTCCAACTGAAAATGGCCCTTCTGACAGACAGCCTTGATTTGGGGTTCCATCAGGAGGGAGGAGAGCTTAACTCCCAGGTCTCTTACCACCGGGATCTCAGAAGGAAAAGAGCCAAGGGAGTACAAAGTGAGGGCTACAACGAAGAGCCTGTGACGGGAACCTCAGTTTTGTCTCCATTGAGTTTCAACCAGTTCTGGCTCATCCATTCTCCAACGGACTGAAGACAAGATCTGAGCCAGGTGCAGTTCTTGAAGAAGAAAGGTCAAGGTGAAAGAGGATTTCGGTATTGTCAGCCTAAGAAAAGCAGGCGAACACAAAAGAGGAAATAAGTTTGAGGAGAGGTTATATACACACATTAAATAGCACTGAAGAGATAGAAGAGCCCTAGGGAACATCACAAGAGAGGGTCAAATGGTGAGAGTGAAAGGGAGGCAGGGAAAGACATTGGGAGCGATCTTGCAAAAAAGACCGAAAACCAGGAGAGAACGGCTCTTGATGTACAAGCCCCAGCGAAGCAGTCTAAAAGAATTGTGTGGTCCACGTGTTAAAGGCGGCAGAGAAGTGCAACAAAATGAGAACTCCTTCACCACCTTGATTGCATATGGACATAAGGTCATCGAACACAGAGACGAAAACGCTCCCAGTAACTCGCCCCGGACGGACGCCAGATTCTGAGGGTTCAAAAAAAGAAGATTGTTCAAAAAATACAATACAAATTGGTGCTGTTCATTCCACTGATTTATTTGCCCCTGGCAATGCAGGTTATGCTCCTCTGATCCCTGGTACCACTTACGAGGAAGGTTTCTCTCCTGCCACTTTTTATCTCGCACTTTCACATCAAACAACTGCTGACAATTTCTCTTTGGCTTAGGCAATGCTTGTTGGTGGTGACATTTCTATTGCCTCTTCCTCAATACGGGAATATGGTTACAATTCCGCTGCAATAACGTTCTCTTATTATATTGTCAATGTGGGCTGCAGGTTTGCCAAAGTATTTCCCCCTCTTTGTTTTGGCAATGGCTGTTATTGGCCCTTCTTCAATTTTGTCCCCTCTTTGGCAATGCAGGATATTATCTTGCTGTAATAAACATTGCTCGCTTTTTGTTTTGACATTAATGGTTATAACCTTGCTTTCCTTTTAGGTATTTCCCACACATAACCTTTTTTCATTAGTTTGGTATTCAACATTATTATTAGCAGTCAGCGTTTGACTACAGAGCGTTCAGAGGTTTCCTAATCCAGTCAAACCCGCTGTTCTCTCCACATGCGTCCGCTTAAACCGCTGCCTCTGCTTCGTCTGTGGACTTATGAACTCCTGCCAGCCTCGATCGCATTCCCGCGACCCGCACCCTTTGGGAAAGGAGCCTGCCTTGCTCCTCCTGCACTCTGGTGCTTGCCAGTCACCGGAACTAGGCATGCAATGAAGAGAGTCTCTCTCTCTCTCTTACGGGGCGGCTTGTTAGTTTGCCGATTCCCGCTGCGCGACCTCTGCAGTTCAGAGTTTCCACTCTGTAGACCCTCTGAGGACCAAACTCTGCTTTTTCACAACAGCAGTGCTTCCAACCTCTTCAGTGTTATGCTGCTGGAACTGCTGCTCACAGCTCCTACTGCTAATGGTCTGCATTTGAGTGGATCATAAATGCCTAAAGGTCCCGCTCAGGTGTGGCTCCTTAGGATCATTTAACTGTACACTGCAGTTTTGTGCCTTTGAGTCCCCCCTCTTCCTCATCCCAGGACTCTAGGCATTGTGGGACTTGAAGTCTCAAATGTTCTGATCTCTTTTTTATTTTGCAAGTACAGTCTTCTATTTTAATTAATTCACTCTTTTTAGTAAACACATCTTTAGGGAAGGATTTGGGCGGGATTAATGATTGGTCTAGATCTAAGAGAGAATTACTTTTATTAGAAGCCAAGGTCTCAGTGCTCTTCTTTCCATACATTTTCTTCCGATGTTGATCACAATGATTTTCGCTACAAACAGTATGGGTAGGTCTAAAAAGAGAAGCCTTACTCTGACAGCAAGCCTTTAAATATTCTGCCATCATAGAAATCTCCCCTTCTGAAGAAGACACATGCCACGTCTCTCCCAACTGAGCCCCCCATTCCTCTGGGGCCTTTCTCCTCCCAGGTGGCCCTCCCTACTACTACTACCCCCAGGGATAGGATCAGGTAGCAGCTGACTTCCCCTGGGCACCTGGGAGGAGAATCTAGGTATGGTTCCTGTGAGGATTCTGCAGGATTCATCACATCATGGAAACATAGCAGTGGCTTTATTCATTGTTTTCATATTGAATAGTCACCATCCCCAAGAATAGGACACTCATGGGTTGAGCACTTACAGTCTAACAAGGTTGAATGACCTGTTTGGTATCTTAATATGTATCGTGTGTACTTGCATATGTGCAATTGATTTAATGCAGATTTCAATGAACTAGAAGTACGCCCGCCCACATGTACATGTTTCATAGATGGATATCCATTTTATTTTTGACGTACTCAGAAATTGAACTGGGCAAGAGAATGTTTTTTATCAGGTTTTTCACAATAATAAATTGTCCAAAAAATAAATGCCCTACAGAAGACTCCATTTAATTGTAGACTTCTGCCGAAACAATTGTCAACAATTTTGTTGTAAGGCTGTTGCGGTGAGGGAGACTGGTCACTGCACAAGCAGAGGGCCTCTTGAAATGTGGAAAATCTACCTGGCCTATACTGCTCATGCTTTTTGTGATGCACCGACCAGACAGTCTGTCTCAGAGTTCTGGAGGAAACTGAAATGTGCGTGCATTGTTGCAGAATGCTCAGCACAGTGTCCGCAGAAGCCTAGATGCAAGGGCAAATAATACTAGTGACTGATGATTGCAATACACATTGTTTGTTCTTTTACCAACTTTAGAGTCAGTCCAAAAATATTATTTTTTATGTTTGGGATTGTTACAGAAACATGAATGGGATATAAAAAATTGTCCACAATGGTACTCTGAGACTTGCTTAGTATGTTGCGATGATATCGCTAGCATCTCTGTGCATGGATCGAGTGATACATTTGCCATTTGGTGGCACGTGGACAAAGGCTTTCACTGAATATATAGATCCTCATTAGAAACATGTATTTAATCAGGATAAGTGAATACAGCAGGATCTGTGAAATCGGATCAGTATGGGATTTTGCTCAATTACATGGAGTTTAAGGATGAAACGAATTGATTCCATCCAGAGGAATCCCCCTGAGTGAGCCTGGCAACAACCCCATTTACTCCCTGATCCCTGAGCAGACGCGACACAAAATTCCCTGTCACATGATACGATATGATATGATGAGTCATTTATAACGTGCCTGTACACAAGTGTTTCTAAGCGCAACAAGACAAGGTAGGGGGGCAGAGGGAGGACAAAACAACGATCTTACTAGGCCTTGTGTCAATCAGATCGTGCAAGTGCAGGGGGGGGGAGAGGAGAAGTGCCAGGGGGAGAGAAGAGGAAGTGCAGGCAATCTTGCGAGTAAGTGCAGCCAGGGCAGCCGGCTCTGGGTAAGTGCAGGGAGGCAGGGGACTGTAGGGTTACAGATACAACCCCTAAGTGTGTGCTAGGCCCAGAGGCAGTGCAGGTGCGACTGGTCGTGGAGGAGCCTGGTGCCCCTGAGGTTCTGAGGGTAGTCAGGCAACCAGTCAGTGCAACAGACACGTAGGTCAGCGATATATATTGCAGAGTAAACTATGGCATCAAGAGATGATAAAGCAAGCAAGAAAGCGTCCAGAACCACATTCTCGTTGAGACCCACATCGAATGGAAAATCGTTAGCAATGAAGGTGGGCCAAGCTAGGAGGGTCAAAAGGGGGTTTCTCCTGAATGTGTGTTGTTCTTCTGGCTGTCAGGCTCTACTGCATTGCCCGTAGGTGCTAATATGTTTTCGTCCTGAATTACATAGGAAGTCATTGTAATCCCCACCCACTACCGTACTCAAGTGGGCAAGAGAAGTGCGCCACGTGGTGGCCGGTATAGACATCCGCGGGCACAGTGGAGATGGCTACCTGAATACGCACGCCTTATCTGGGCGGTCCATATCAGCCTGTCACCAAATACCAAACCAAAATTTTTGAGAGGGATCTGCTAATGAAAGTTCCACCAAACCCTGATAATTTGCTCATACACAGACGCACTGAGTGACACACCTCTTGTAGTACCAGTAAATTGGGTAATGATAACAACAGTTGCTATTACAGCACTTGGAAGCAGGAAGAATCCTGCATTAAGCGCTATATCAAGTTTCTATTATTAGGGCCGCCCTTATTGATGTTTGGCGACTCATTTTAGCCGCTGGTTAATTTACTTCGAGTCTGTTCTCTATATGGTTAATCGTGAAATAAAATAGAAATAAATGCATACAAAATGAATCCCTTGGGGGTTTGCCCCTGAACGAGGTGGGCATGCAGACCTGCCCCCCTTGCACCCTGTGCAGCAAGCTGCCTCTCAGCCACAGCTCCCTGATGGTGCTCAAAGAGGCTGAAACACGCGCCTGAGTGTTGCTGTTGGCCTTCTTGCACCAGCCTCATATGCACATGCAAGTCCTCCTCTTGTAGGGCTCAAAGAACCCAAACATGGCTGGGGTTCACTTGTGAGAGCTGCACCCCACAGAACACGCTGTTTTGCTTTTGTTCGCTCTCAGGAGAGGAGTTCTCACGTTCGCTTATTTTGCTGTGTTTCAATTTCTTGGCAACACATCTGGTTTCTAAGCTGCCAGTTAAATACCCTTGCCCAGTATTCTTTGTGCTATTTTATTCTTGGAGAATAAAATGACCTTCCTTTTCCCAGGCCCTTCAGTAAATACATTGCATGTATTTTTGACAAGTTGCATTGCGTTTATGTGAGAATATGGCAGGAAACGTGAGCTGCTGGGTTGAATTTTCCACAGGATGTACAGCGGCTGGAACACATTCCATCTCACTGTCTATTCCTGTGGCCTAGAAAGTGCATGGGTAACCCCACCTTCATCATCGACCCCTCTGGCTGCCGTTAGAGTTGGTGGAAGTCCCAAGTGGCTCCATGTGCTTGAGAACCTGGCCTTCCATTTCTCAGCAACAGATGTGTAAACTCTGCACTTAAAGGTTATTTTTTGCACATTAAAAAAAATATTTAAATTTATTTTGCATGGTTACCAAAAAATAATAAACTGAAGGCAGTACAATGTATAAAGGACATAACGAAGTCATTATGCTGGTATTCCATGTCCTCATTACTAAATGATGAAGAGAAAAAGGAAACAGCTTACCACCAGTTGCAAGACGCACCCTCCTTGTCTAAAAGGGCAAGGGTAGACACAGGTTGGGAAAGGGAGAGAAACAAACGGCCAGATTCATAGAAAAGTGCGCAATCTTCCCACAAACGCCACGTGCCGAGAACGCTGCGCGCAGAATAAAAAATGCTTGCCCCATGTATTCATGGAATTGGCTGCGCAAAGTACCCGTGTATGGAAGTCGCGCCCGGAACTCCCCAACACGCACCCACGCAAAGCGAAAACAGCGAGAACAGCTACCTTTGCGTGCACCCCCGAGTACACGCACCCTTCAAACAGTGCGTGAGGTCCACCACAAGCAGGCCTGGATCTCAGGGACCCTGCGCAGGGTCCCCAGCAACTGTAAGTAACTGACACCCCGAGGACATGCGTACAATTTCACAGAAAGCATTTGTATTCCCCGTCAAACTGCGTACGAACCCCCGTAAACAATCCCTGCAGCCTGCTACGCTGCATACGCACACCCCTAAGTATGATCGGAACCCCACATGCATGCACGCACTTCCAGATTCAACATTCAAACACACCTTGCAATTCCTCCTCGCAAGTCGGTGCACCTGTTTACAGGTGCCAGAGATTTCAAGGACAATGCGTGGGCATTTCGCAGGCGAGAGCTTTGGCATGCCCATTTGTAGGCGTGCTATTGACTGCCTGCGGTCCATGCCTCGTAGCGCCCACATTCTGGCTTGTTCTTCCCTATTTTGTGTGTTCTGTCCCCTATTCTGGCCCATGTGCAGGCCACGGCCACCCCCTGCATAGAGTCTCGCGCAAGGCACTCGGCTGCTAGCAAAGCCGTGCTGAGCCAGCCTGAACTCCACGTAAGTCCTGAAGAAGTCCTGCGCACTCAGTTCCATGAATCAACAAGCAGTGTTTTGCACATTGTTTGGCGCGCAATTTCCCGATTTTACGCGCAAATAATTCCATGAATCGGGCCCAATACATAGATATTTTGAAGTAATCTTTATAAAATATCACCCATTATGCATGAGATCTCAAAGACAAAATACACTCAAATCTCTGACGAAGCGCAGAGATATTCGCACTACCGTAAAAGAGACTATGGGGCCGATTCATAGAAATGTGGCCTGCAAAGGCTGCGTGCAGAGAAGGAAAAACTACGTGAGCCTGCGCGCAGAATAAAAAATATGCATCCTGTGTATTCATGGAATTTACTGCACAGATTAACCGTATTCGCAAGTCCCGCCTGTAATGCCCCCGACATGCCCACATGCAAAACATGAACAGCTACCTTTACGTACTCCCCCGGGCACAAATACACACACCCTCCAAACAGTGCGTGGGGTTCTCCGCAAGCTGACCTGCATCTGCCCCATAACTGTTGCCGGCACCCCAACAACATGCGTATCAAAAATGGTAACTCGGCCTAAACTCAGAAAATCTGCGTGTGAACCCCCGTAAACCATTCCTGCACCCTGCTACACTGCTTATACACACCCCTAAGTTAGATGGGAACCCTGGTTGTGTACACGCATCCCTAAACTCGACATGCAAACCCACCACTGTGCTGCGAATCCTCTGCGCAAGTGTACTTACGCCTGCCTTCAGGTGGCATAGTGATCGAGAACTATGTTGGCGCTGAGCCAAGAAAGGGATTGGCTCAAGAGTTTGGACTTCGCAGGAAAACAAATATTGGCGGCTCCCAGAGAGGTCACATGAGAAAAATGCAAAAACAGGGCCAGCTGGATAGACGTTTAGTGGCAGGCAATAGAGTGCTAAATCATTGGGCTTGATTACTAGCTTGGGTTTTGCGGTAATACCCAGAATCACCTTTACCGCATGTGGTAAGCTTGAAGGAACTTTGGGCTTGCAGGATTCTGAGTAGTGTACACCCTTCAGTTAATCCCCATTTTGGAGCCCAGGTGGAAATTATTACTGCATGTAGAATTATCCCACTCAAAAGCAGGTGCAATTAAAGAGCTTCAGGTTTAAAACTCGTAGTTTGGCCGAGTATTACCGCCAGATTCATAATCAGGCCTTCTGCCTTCAGTCTGAAAGCCTCAGGTGAGTGGGTGTGAATCCTATCCCCCCAATACTCTGCCATTCCTCACTTGTCCCCCATTCTAAGAAAGTGGTATGATCTGAAAGAGACCAATGGAGATCAGCTCGGCCGCCAGGGCAGCAGAAGCACACAGTCACTCAATCACCCATGCACAAGAATTATAATGTTACAAGCATGTTCTTGGGGTTAGCAATGCAGTAAGGCTGGGATATATGTGCTCAAGAATTTGCTTGTGTAATCCAAACTTGGACATTCCTACAGTAAGCCTCGGCCAGACATCTTCCATGTGTCTCTTTCACAGTGTTGGACTATGTTTCCCAGGCTCCCTCACCATTGACCATGCTGGTTAGGGCTAATGGGAGTTGTAGTCCGAAACATCTGGAGGCACAAAGGTTCCTGACCCCTGGGCTAGACTTTGAATCTTCCAAGTCCACCAGCAAAATGTCTTCCGATGAGTTCTATAGAAGAAGTTGCCTGCCCCTAAAGACCTGAAAACAAGTCAACGATAATAAAATAAGCTTCGCGCGTTCATTGTACATAGAGGTCATATTTGATCATAAACAACTCAGATGTCAGATACATATATATCTTAACTTCTATACCTATGTCCCCTCTCAACTCAGATCGCGGCTTCTCACTTGCGACTTCATCACATAAAATCCCATAGGGCCCTTTTGTTTAATAAAAAAAAGATTTGTACAGACAAAATATTCCCTTAACAGAGTTTCAAATTTTATTTATTTATTTATTTCAATTCTTAACAACACGCCACATGGCCCGAGGGGCTCAAGGTGCACGTAAAACATAAGCAATAACACACAATGAAAAAACAAGCAGCAGAACATCAGAGGATGAGCTGACAGGAGATAAGTGAGCAGACTACGTACGTATTCGTTAAACAGGAAGGTTTTTAGTTTATTTTTCAAATCAGTCAATGATGTGGCAGATTTGAGACCCAAAGGAATTGGATTCCAGGTGGCAAGAGCCAAGACGTCAAAAGGGGTTTTGCCAAACGTGACTGATCGAAACCTGGGTTTGCACAGTTTAGCAGGATCCAAGGACCGCAGGGATCGTGTAGGAACATACCTGTAGATACGTTCACAAAGGTAGCTAAGCGTCATCTGGGTGGCCACCATTTACCAGCTTAACCAATTATTGTATAACAGAGTTTCATATTTACCAGCTTAACCGATTCACTTATAACAGAGTTTCATATTTACCAGCTTAACCGATTCACTTATAACAGAGTTTCAGATTTACCAGCTTAACCGATTCATTTATAGCGGGGCAGCCATGCCGAGGGCAACAGTAATGGTGACAAAAGTCTAGGGAACTGTGTTTCGATCATTTACATTTCTATGTGGACGACATTCGGTAACAGGCAAGCGGCTTCAACGTCAGTGACCGGATTTAACTCTGCCCCGCAAAAACCCATGAACCCATCTTTTGGTTATTTTTTTTGGCAAAGTGTAAACACTATGAGATTATAGTTTAAAAGTGTGGGATGAGTCAGTGGCAGTCATCATTCAACATATTACCACTCGAAACAAAGAACCACCTAGACAGAAAGGGTGTGATTCATGGAATTTTTTGCACAGTTACATGAATCAGTGTCTGTGTTGGCAGTGCAAAGTCACTTTGCACCGTGGAAAAAATTCCATGATTCGTGCCCAACTTTTCTGTCCCAGGGTTTTCATCTCATCTGCGCATATTACAACTCTTCACTCATGCTTTATACAAAAAACATAATTTTAAAATGAGATTTTCTCTCAAAACATTCGGGAGTGATACAAAAGGCGTCCTAATAACATTTCCTTGTAACCCCTGCACCCTGATACCTTCGGGTCTGGAGCGCGTTATAAATCATTAAACAAACAAACAAACAAACATTGACAAAGCGTTTTAAGCTTGCAGCACATTCTAGCCATATTACCATTTGCCAAACCAACCGTCTTCACCAGCAAAGAAAATTTAAAACTTTTGAAAGTGTCTTAATTTTCTAACAATTTAGAAGCTGCACACTTTTTTTTCATTTCTAATTAATGTATTTTCCAAATTTATTGTCAATCAATTCACTTTTTGATATTTGTAACTGCACTCGTTTTATGAGGAACTTATTTTACTATATAAACCCCAAAACACAATTTAAAAAATCACTTTCTACCAATGGTTTATAAACTATAACCCAACCCCTTAGAGCCCGATTCATGAAATGTGCACAGAACCGCAGGCCAAGAAGGACACTGCACGAGCCTGCGTGCATCAAGAAAAATGTGCGCACCGTGTATTCATGGATTTCACAGCGCAAAGTTACCGTATTAGCAAGTCGCGGCCGGAATGCCACTGACACGCCCAGATGCAAAGCATAAACAGCTAGAACAACCTTTGCGCACTCCCCTGGCCATGAACACACACTCCCTTGAAACAGTATGTGGGGTCCCCCATAAGTAGACCTGAGACTCAGGGACCCTATACAGGGACCAGCATAACTGTATCCGGCACCCCGACAACATGCGTATAAAAAATCAGAACTTGGCAATAACTCAGGAAATCTGCATGCAAACCCCCGTGAAACGTTCCTGCACCCCACTACACTACTTACGCGCACCCCTAAGTTACATCAGAAACCTGATTGAGAACACGCACCCCGAAATCTGACATGCGAACCCACCTGCATGCTGAAAATCCTACACGCAAGTGTACTTATGCCTGCTTTCATGTGGCGGATTGTATGAAGGACTTGTGTGGCCATTTCCCAGCTCAGACGTTGCATGATCGAATCCATGAATACGTCTCATGTTGTGCAATAGTGGGTGTGCGATGGACTGCCTGCAGGCCGTCCCTCGGAATTCCCCCTTTTTTGCAAATTCTTCCCCATTTTTGTTGGTCCGCCTCCTCCCCAGCCCTCTGTGCAAGCCACACCCACACTCTGCTTAGAGACTCGCGCAAGGCCCGTGACAGCTCGCACAGATGTCCCGAACCAGCTCGAACTCCACTCAAGTCCAGGAAAAATACAGCGCATTCGATTCCATGAATCGAAGAAGGCGGATTTGCGCAGACTTGCGTACACAAGTACTCTATTTTCCACAGAGATGATTCCATGAATCAGGCCCTTAGTTCCTTCACACCTTGAGACCATGCAAGGGGCAGCCATGTGCAGTACTTATCCCAGTAGCATGACATATAGAATGGAAAGCCATGCAGAGCAGAGACCTGCTGATGTTTTGAAAACAGAAGGTAATCGCTAGCCTGAGTGAAGCACTTGTCATCAGTGGATTGCTGTCCATGAAACTAACATTTCTGGTGTCAATGAACTCTTCGTGATCTGTCAGACATTGAAACAGCAACATTTTCCCTCCTATTAGGTTCAGGGAAAAGGCTCTCACTCGTAATCGCTTTCCTTTGCAGTTCTGCCAGGAGAGTTCAGCCCTGACACTGGAGCCAGGAAAGGAAAGATAAGTGCGCAGCTGTGCCAGGGACGGTACCTGATAACGCCCCATTGTCTGGCGTGGATACATCTGTCTCCCTCAGCGACGCCTCGTCTTCATTCTGCTCCCGCGCGGCCCACACGTGAAAAAGGAAAAGAGAAAAAAAAAAACAAAGACATCATTAAATAAAGCAATGCCCTGAGGTCGTGTCTTACTGATACATAGTTCCACAGCAATGCCCGCTTTGTCTATTTTTGTAAATTGGCGCACTGGGAATGTTGTGTAACAAACAGTCTCTGGGACTTTTCGTGCACTGGGAATGTTGTGTAACAGTCGCTGGGACTTTTCATGCACAGAGGAATTTGTGTAACAGTCTCTGGGGCTTTCCATGCACTGAGGATGTTGTGTAACAGTCTCTGCGACTTTTCATGCACTGTGGATGTTGTGTAACAGTCTCTGAGACTTTTCATGCAGTGGGAATGTTGTGTAACAGTCTCTTGGGCTTTCCACGCACTGAGGATGTTGTGTAACAGTCTCTGGGGCTTTTCATGCACTGGGAATATTGTGTTACAGTCGCTGGGACTTTTCATGCACTGAGGAAGTTGTGTAACAGTCTCTGGGGCTTTTAATGCACTGGTATTGTTGTGTAACAGTCTCTGAGACTTTTCATGCACTGGGAATGTCGTGTAACAGTCTCTGCGACTTTTCATGCAGTGGGAATGTTGTGTAACAGTCTCTGGCCATTTTCATGCACAGAGGAATTTGTGTAACAGTCTCTGGGACTTTTCATGCAGTGGGAATGTTGTGTAACAGTCTCTGGCCATTTTCATGCACAGAGGAATTTGTGTAACAGTCTCTGGGGCTTTCCATGCACTGAGGATGTTGTGTAACAGTCTCTGCGTCTTTTCATGCACTGTGGATGTTGTGTAACAGTCTCTGAGACTTTTCATGCAGTGGGAATGTTGTGTAACAGTCTCTGGCCCTTTTCATGCACTGAGGAAGTTGTGTAACAGTCTCTGGGGCTTTTAATGCACTGGTATTGTTGTGTAACAGTCTGCGAGACTTTTCATGCACTGGGAATGTTGTATAACAGTCTCTGGGGCTTTCCATGCACTGAGGATGTTGTGTAACAGTCTCTGCGACTTTTCATGCACTGTGGATGTTGTGTAACAGTCTCTGAGACTTTTCATGCAGTGGGAATGTTGTGTAACAGTCTCTTGGGCTTTCCACGCACTGAGGATGTTGTGTAACAGTCTCTGGGGATTTTCATGCACTGGGCATGTTGTGTAACAGTCTCTGGGACTTTTCATGCAGTGGGAATGTTATTTAACAGTCTCTGGGACTTGTCGTGCACTGGGAATGCTACGTAACTATCTGTAGGACTTTTATCGTGCACTGGGAATTTTGTGTAACAGTCTCTGGGACTTTTCATGCACAGAGGATGTTGTGTAACAGTCTCTGGGGCTTTTCATGCACTGGGCATGTTGTGTAACAGTCTCTGGGACTTGTCGTGCACTGGGAATGCTACGTAACTATCTGTAGGACTTTTATCGTGCACTGGGAATTTTGTGTAACAGTCTCTGGGACTTTTCATGCACAGAGGATGTTGTGTAACAGTCTCTGGGGCTTTTCATGCACTGGGCATGTTGTGTAACAGTCTCTGGCACTTTCCATGCACTGGGAATGTTGTGTAACAGTCTCTGGGACTTTTCATGCACTGGGCATGTGTAACAGTCTCTGGGACTTTTCATGCACGGAGAATGTTGTGTAACAGTCTCTGGGGCTTTTCATGCACTGAAGAAGTTATGTAACAGTCTCTGGGGCTTTTCATGCACTGATGAAGTTGTGTAACAGTCACTGGGCCTTTTCATGCACTGGGAATGTTGTGTAACAGTCTCTGAGACGTTTCATGCACTGGGAATGTCGTCTAACAGTCTATGGGGCTTTTCATGCACAGCGAATGTTGTGTAACAGTCTCTGGGACGTTTCATGCACTGAGGATGTTGTGGAACAGTCTCTGAACCTTTTCATGCACTGGGAATGTTGTGTAACAGTCTCTGGGGCTTTTCATGCACAGCGAATGTTGTGTAACAGTCTCTGCGACTTTTCATGCACTGAGGATGTTGTGTAACAGTCTCTGCGACTTTTCATGCACTGAGGATGTTGTGTAACAGTCTCTGGGACATTTCATGCACAGAGAATGTTGTGTATCAGTCTCTGGGACTTTGCATGCACTGAGGATGTTGTGTAACAGTCTCTGGGGCTTTCCATGCACTGCGGATGTTGTGTGACCGTCTCTGGGGCTTTTCGTGCACAGCGAATGTTGTGTAACAGTCTCTGGGACTTTTCATGCACTGAGGATGTTGTGTAACTGTCTCTGCGACTTTTCATGCACTGAGGATGTTGTGTAACAGTCTCTGAGACTTTTCATGCAGTGGGAATGTTGTGGAACAGTCTCTGGGGCTTTCCATGCAATGAGGATGTTGTGTAACCATCTCTGGGGCTTTTCGTGCACTGCGAATGTTGTTTAACCGTCTCTGGGACGCACTGAGGATGTTGTGAAACAGTCTCTGAGACTTTTCATGCACTGGGAATGTTGTGTAACAGTCTCTGGGACTTTTCATGCACAGCAAATGTTGTGTAATAGTCTCTGGGGCTTTTCAGGCACAGCAAATGTTGTGTAACCGTCTCTGGGACTTTTCATGCACTGAGCATGTTGTGTAACAGTCTCTGGGACTTTTCATGCACTGGGAATGTTGTGTAACAGTCTCTGGGACTTTTCATGCACTGGGCATGTGTAACAGTCTCTGGGACTTTTCATGCACGGAGAATGTTGTGTAACAGTCTCTGGGGCTTTTCATGCACTGAAGAAGTTATGTAACAGTCTCTGGGGCTTTTCATGCACTGATGAAGTTGTGTAACAGTCACTGGGCCTTTTCATGCACTGGGAATGTTGTGTAACAGTCTCTGAGACGTTTCATGCACTGGGAATGTCGTCTAACAGTCTATGGGGCTTTTCATGCACAGCGAATGTTGTGTAACAGTCTCTGGGACTTTTCATGCACAGAGGATGTTGTGTAACAGTCTCTGGGGCTTTTCATGCACTGGACATGTTGTGTAACAGTCTCTGGGACTTGTCGTGCACTGGGAATGCTACGTAACTATCTGTAGGACTTTTATCGTGCACTGGGAATTTTGTGTAACAGTCTCTGGGACTTTTCATGCACAGAGGATGTTGTGTATTAGTCTCTGGGGCTTTTCATGCACTGGGCATGTTGTGTAACAGTCTCTGGGACTTTTCATGCACTGGGAATGTTGTGTAACAGTCTCTGGGACTTTTCATGCACTGGGCATGTGTAACAGTCTCTGGGACTTTTCATGCACGGAGAATGTTGTGTAACAGTCTCTGGGGCTTTTCATGCACTGAAGAAGTTATGTAACAGTCTCTGGGGCTTTTCATGCACTGATGAAGTTGTGTAACAGTCACTGGGCCTTTTCATGCACTGGGAATGTTGTGTAACAGTCTCTGAGACGTTTCATGCACTGGGAATGTCGTCTAACAGTCTATGGGGCTTTTCATGCACAGCGAATGTTGTGTAACAGTCTCTGGGACGTTTCAGGCACTGAGGATGTTGTGGAACAGTCTCTGAACCTTTTCATGCACTGGGAATGTTGTGTAACAGTCTCTGGGGCTTTTCATGCACAGCGAATGTTGTGTAACAGTCTCTGCGACTTTCCATGCACTGAGGATGTTGTGTAACAGTCTCTGCGACTTTTCATGCACTGAGGATGTTGTGTAACAGTCTCTGGGACATTTCATGCACAGAGAATGTTGTGTATCAGTCTCTGGGACTTTGCATGCACTGAGGATGTTGTGTAACAGTCTCTGGGGCTTTCCATGCACTGCGGATGTTGTGTGACCGTCTCTGGGGCTTTTCGTGCACAGCGAATGTTGTGTAACAGTCTCTGGGACTTTTCATGCACTGAGGATGTTGTGTAACTGTCTCTGCGACTTTTCATGCACTGAGGATGTTGTGTAACAGTCTCTGAGACTTTTCATGCAGTGGGAATGTTGTGGAACAGTCTCTGGGGCTTTCCATGCAATGAGGATGTTGTGTAACCATCTCTGGGGCTTTTCGTGCACTGCGAATGTTGTTTAACCGTCTCTGGGACGCACTGAGGATGTTGTGAAACAGTCTCTGAGACTTTTCATGCACTGGGAATGTTGTGTAACAGTCTCTGGGACTTTTCATGCACAGCAAATGTTGTGTAATAGTCTCTGGGGCTTTTCAGGCACAGCAAATGTTGTGTAACCGTCTCTGGGACTTTTCATGCACTGAGGATGTTGTGTAGCAGTCTATGGGGCTTTCCATGCACTGGGAATGTTATTTAACAGTCTCTGGGACTTGTCGTGCACTGGAATGCTACGTAACTATCTGTGGGACTTTTATCGTGCACTGGGAATTTTGTGTAACAGTCTCTGGGACTTTTCATGCAGTGGGAATGTTATTTAACAGTCTCTGGGACTTTCCGTGCACTGGGAATGTTATTTAACAGTCTCTGGGACTTGTCGTGCACTGGGAATGCTACGTAACTATCTGTGGGACTTTTATCGTGCACTGGGAATTTTGTGTAACAGTCTCTGGGACTTTTCATGCACAGAGGATGTTGTGTAACAGTCTCTGGGGCTTTTCATGCACTGGGCATGTTGTGTAACAGTCTCTGGGACTTTTCATGCACTGGGCATGGGTAACAGTCTCTGGGACTTTTCATGCACGGAGAATGTTGTGTAACAGTCTCTGGGGCTTTTCATGCACTGAAGAAGTTATGTAACAGTCTCTGGGGCTTTTCACGTACTGAGGAAGTTGTGTAACAGTCTCTGGGGCTTTTCATGCATAGCGAATGTTGTGTAACAGTCTCTGAGACTTTTCATGCACAGAGAATGTTGTGTATCAGTCTCTTGGGCTTTCCACGCACTGAGGATGTTGTGTAACAGTCTCTGGGGCTTTTCATGCACTGAGGATGTTGTGTAACAGTCTCTGGGACTTTTTACATGCAGTGGGAATGTTATTTAACAGTCTCTGGGACTTGTCGTGCACTGGGAATGCTACGTAACTATCTGTGGGACTTTTATCGTGCACTGGGAATTTTGTGTAACAGTCTCTGGGACTTTTCATGCACAGAGGATGCTGTGTAACATTCTCTGGGGCTTTTCATGCACTGGGCATGTTGTGTAACAGTCTCTGGGACTTTTCATGCACTGGGAATGTTGTGTAACAGTCTCTGGGACTTTTCATGCACTGGGCATGTGTAACAGTCTCTGGGACTTTTCATGCACGGAGAATGTTGTGTAACAGTCTCTGGGGCTTTTCATGCACTGAAGAAGTTATGTAACAGTCTCTGGGGCTTTTCATGCACTGAGGAAGTTGTGTAACAGTCTCTGGGGCTTTTCATGCACAGCGAATGTTGAGTAACAGTCTCTGAGACTTTTCATGCACAGAGAATGTTGTGTAACAGTCTCTGAGACTTTACATGCAGTCGGAATGTTGTGTAACATTCTCTGGGGCTTTTCATGCACTGATGAAGTTGTGTAACAGTCACTGGGGCTTTTCATGCACTGGGAATGTTGTGTAAGAGTCTCTGAGACGTTTCATGCACTGGGAATGTCGTCTAACAGTCTATGGGGCTTTTCATGCACAGCAAATGTTGTGTAACAGTCTCTGGGACGTTTCATGCACTGAGGATGTTGTGGAACAGTCTCTGAACCTTTTCATGCACTGGGAATGTTGTGTAACAGTCTCTGGGGCTTTTCATGCACAGCGAATGTTGTGTAACAGTCTCTGCGACTTTTCATGCACTGAGGATGTTGTGTAACAGTCTCTGCGACTTTTCATGCACTGAGGATGTTCTGTAACAGTCTCTGGGACATTTCATGCACAGAGAATGTTGTGTATCAGTCTCTGGGACTTTTCATGCACTGAGGATGTTGTGTAACAGTCTCTGGGGCTTTCCATGCACTGAGGATGTTGTGTGACCGTCTCTGGGGCTTTCCGTGCACAGCGAATGTTGTGTAACAGTCTCTGGGACTTTTCATGCACTGAGGATGTTGTGTAACAGTCTCTGCGACTTTTTATGCACTGAGAATGTTGTGTAACAGTCTCTGAGACTTTTCATGCAGTGGGAATGTTGTGTAACAGTCTCTGGGGCTTTTCATGCACAGCAAATGTTGTGTAATAGTCTCTGGGGCTTTTCAGGCACAGCAAATGTTGTGTAACCGTCTCTGGGACTTTTCATGCACTGAGGATGTTGTGTAGCAGTCTATGGGGCTTTCCATGCACTGGGAATGTTATTTAACAGTCTCTGGGACTTGTCGTGCACTGGAATGCTACGTAACTATCTGTGGGACTTTTATCATGCACTGGGAATTTTGTGTAACAGTCTCTGGGACTTTTCATGCAGTGGGAATGTTATTTAACAGTCTTTGGGACTTTCCGTGCACTGAGAATGTTATTTAACAGTCTCTGGGACTTGTCATGCACTGGGAATGCTACGTAACTATCTGTGGGACTTTTATCGTGCACTGGGAATTTTGTGTAACAGTCTCTGGGACTTTTCATGCACAGAGGATGTTGTGTAACAGTCTCTGGGGCTTTTCATGCACTGGGCATGTTGTGTAACAGTCTCTGGGACTTTTCATGCACGGAGAATGTTGTGTATCAGTCTCTGGGGCTTTTCATGCACTGAAGAAGTTATGTAACAGTCTCTGGGGCTTTTCATGCACAGCGAATGTTGTGTAACAGTCTCTGGGACTTTTCATGCACTGAGGATGTTGTGTAACAGTCTCTGCGACTTTTCATGCACTGAGGATGTTGTGTAACAGTCTCTGGGACATTTCATGCAAAGAGAATGTTGTGTATCAGTCTCTGGGACTTTTCATGCACTGAGGATGTTGTGTAAGAGTCTCTGGGGCTTTCCATGCACTGAGGATGTTGTGTGACCGTCTCTGGGGCTTTTCGTGCACAGCGAATGTTGTGTAACAGTCTCTGGGACTTTTCATGCACTGAGGATGTTGTGTAACAGTCTCTGCGACTTTTCATGCACTGAGGATGTTGTGTAACAGTCTCTGAGACTTTTCATGCAGTGGGAATGTTGTGTAACAGTCTCTGGGGCTTTCCATGCACTGAGGATGTTGTGTAACCGTCTCTGGGGCTTTTCGTGCACTGCGAATGTTGTTTAACCGTCTCTGGGACGCACTGAGGATGTTGTGTAACAGTCTCTGGGACTTTTCTTGCACTGAGGATGTTGTGTAACAGTCTCTGAGACTTTTCATGCACTGGGAATGTTGTGTAACAGTCTCTGGGACTTTTCATGCACAGCAAATGTTGTGTAATAGTCTCTGGGGCTTTTCAGGTACAGCAAATGTTGTGTAACCGTCTCTGGGACTTTTCATGCACTGAGGATGTTGTGTCACAGTCTCTGGGGCTTTCCATGCACTGAGGATGTTGTGTAACCGTCTCTGGGGCTTTTCGTTCACTGGGAATGTTGTGTAACCGTCTCTGGGACTTTTCATGCACTGAGGCTGTTGTGTCGCAGTCTCTGGGACATTTCATGCACTGTGAATGTTGTGTAACAGTCTCTGGGACCTTTTATGCACTGAGGATGTTGTGTAACAGTCTCTAGGGCTTTTCATGCACAAAGATTGTTGTGTAACAGTCTCTGCAACTTTTCGTGCACTGAGGATGTTGTGTAACAGTCTCTGGGGCTTTTCATGCACTGAGGATGTTGTGTAACACTCTCTGGGAGTATTTATGCACTGAGGATTTTGTGTAACAGTCTCTAGGGCTTTTCATGCACTGAGGAAGTTGTGTAACAGTCTCTGGGGCGTTTCATGCACTGGGAATGTTGTGTAACAGTCTCTGAGATTTTTCATGCACTGGGAATTTCGTGTAACAGTCTCTGGGGCTTTTCATGCACAGCGAATGTTGTGTAACAGTCTCTGGGACTTTTCACGCACTGAGAATGTTGTGTAACAGTCTCTGCGACTTTCCATGCACTGTGGATGTTGTATAAAAGTCTCTGAGACTTTTCATACAGTGGGAATGTTGTGTAACAGTCTCTCGGGCTTTCCATGCACTGAGGATGTTGTGTAACAGTCACTGGGGCTTTTCATGAACTAGGAATGTTGTGTAACCGTCTCTGGGACTGTTCATGCACTGGGAATGTTGTGTAACAGTCTCTGGGGCTTTTCATGCACTGTGGAGTTTGTGTAACATTCTCGGGGACTTTTCATGCAGTGGGAATGTTGTATAACAGTCTCTGGGACTTTTCATGCACTGGGAATGTTGTGTAACAGTCTCTGGGACTTTTCATGCACAGAGAAAGTTGTGTAACAGTCTCTGGGACTTTTCATGCACTGCGGATGTTGTGTAACAGTCTCTGGCCCTTTTCATGCAATGCACTGGGGATGTTGTGTAACAGTATCTGGGACTTTTCCATGCACTGGGAATGTTGTGTAACAGTCTCTGGGACTTTTCATGCAATGGGAATGTTATTTAACAGTCTCTGGGCCTTTTCATGCACTGAGAATGTCGTGTAACAGTCTATGGGGCTTTTCATGCACTGGGAATGTTGTGTAACAGTCTCTGGGGCTTTTCATGCACTGAGGATGTTGTGTAACACTCTCTGGGAGTATTTATGCACTGAGGATTTTGTGTAACAGTCTCTAGGGCTTTTCATGCACTGAGGAAGTTGTGTAACAGTCTCTGGGGCGTTTCATGCACTGGGAATGTTGTGTAACAGTCTCTGAGATTTTTCATGCACTGGGAATTTGGTGTAACAGTCTCTGGGGCTTTTCATGCACAGCGAATGTTGTGTAACAGTCTCTGGGACTTTTCACGCACTGAGAATGTTGTTTAACAGTCTCTGCGACTTTCCATGCACTGTGGATGTTGTATAAAAGTCTCTGAGACTTTTCATACAGTGGGAATGTTGTGTAACAGTCTCTCAGGCTTTCCATGCACTGAGGATGTTGTGTAACAGTCACTGGGGCTTTTCATGAACTAGGAATGTTGTGTAACCGTCTCTGGGACTTTTCATGCACTGGGAATGTTGTGTAACAGTCTCTGGGGCTTTTCATGCACTGTGGAGTTTGTGTAACATTCTCGGGGACTTTTCATGCAGTGGGAATGTTGTATAACAGTCTCTGGGACTTTTCATGCACTGGGAATGTTGTGTAACAGTCTCTGGGACTTTTCATGCACAGAGAAAGTTGTGTAACAGTCTCTGGGACTTTTCATGCACTGCGGATGTTGTGTAACAGTCTCTGGCCCTTTTCATGCAATGCACTGGGGATGTTGTGTAACAGTATCTGGGACTTTTCCATGCACTGGGAATGTTGTGTAACAGTCTCTGGGACTTTTCATGCAATGGGAATGTTATTTAACAGTCTCTGGGCCTTTTTATGCACTGGGAATGTCGTGTAACAGTCTATGGGGCTTTTCATGCACTGGGAATGTTGTGTAACAGTCTCTGGCCCTTTTCATGCAATGCACTGAGGATGTTGTGTAACAGTCTCTGGGACGTTTCATGCACTGGGAATGTTATTTAACAGTCACTGGGCCTTTTCATGCACTGGGAATGTGGTGTAACCGTCTCTGGGACTTTCCGTGCACTGGGAATGTTATTTAACAGTCTCTGGGACTTTTCATGCACTGTGGAAGTTGTGTAACAATCGCTGGGGCTTTTCATGCACTGAGGAAGTTGTCTAACAGTCTCTGGGGCTTTTCATGCACAGCGAATGTTGTGTAACAGTCTCTGGGGCTTTTCATGCACTGTGGAAGTTGTGTAACAATCTCTGGGGCTTTTCATGCACTGAGGAAGTTGTCTAAAAGTCTCTGGGGCTTTTCATACACAGCAAATGTTGTGTAACAGTCTCTGAGACTTTTCATGCACTGGGAATGTTGTGTAACAGTCTCTGGGACTTTTCATGCACTGTGGAAGTTGTTTAACAATCTCTGGGGCTATTCATGCACTCAGGAAGTTGTCTAACAGTCTCTGGGGATTTTCATGCACAGCAAATGTTGTGTAACAGTCTCTGAGACTTTTCATGCACTGGGAATGTTGTGTAACAGTCACTGGGGCTTTTCATGAACTAGGAATGTTGTGTAACCGTCTCTGGGACTGTTCATGCACTGGGAATGTTGTGTAACAGTCTCTG